>NW_027000483.1:0-8630 GCF_036934945.1 Oncorhynchus masou masou
CCCTCTCCTCTAAACAGAAGGTTTGTTTAATCTCCTCTAAACAGAAGGTTTGTTTAATCTCCTATAAACAGAAGGTTTGTTCCCTCTCTCTCTAAACAGAAGGTTTGTTCCCTCTCCTCTAAACAGAAGGTTTGTTTAATCTCCTCTAAACAGAAGGTTTGTTTAATCTCCTCTAAACAGAAGGTTTGTTTAATCTCCTCTAAACAGAAGGTTTGTTTAATCTCCTCTAAACAGAAGGTTTGTTCCCTCTCCTCTAAACAGAAGGTTTGTTCCCTCTCCTCTAAACAGAAGGTTTGTTTAATCTCCTCTAAACAGAAGGTTTGTTCCCTCTCCTCTAAACAGAAAGTTTGTTCCCTCTCCTCTAAACAGAAGGTTTGTTTAATCTCCTCTAAACAGAAGGTATGTTTAATCTCCTCTAAACAGAAGGTTTGTTCCCTCTCCTCTAAACAGAAGGTTTGTTTAATCTCCTCTAAACAGAAGGTTTGTTCCCTCTCCTCTAAACAGAAGGTTTGTTTAATCTCCTCTAAACAGAAGGTTTGTTCCCTCTCCTCTAAATAGAAGGTTTGTTCCCTCTCCTCTAAACAAAAGGTTTGTTTAATCTCCTCTAAACAGAAGGTTTGTTCCCTCTCCTCTAAACAGAAGGTTTGTTCCCTCTCCTCTAAACAGAAGGTTTGTTTAATCTCCTCTAAACAGGTTTGTTTAATCTCCTCTAAACAGAAGGTTTGTTTAATCTCCTCTAAACAGAGTTTGTTTAATCTCCTCTAAACAGAAGGTTTGTTTAATCTCCTCTAAACAGAAGGTTTGTTTAATCTCCTCTAAACAGAAGGTTTGTTCCCTCTCCTCTAAACAGAAGGTTTGTTCCCTCTCCTCTAAACAGAAGGTTTGTTTAATCTCCTCTAAACAGAAGGTTTGTTCCCTCTCCTCTAAACAGAAGGTTTGTTCCCTCTCCTCTAAACAGAAGGTTTGTTTAATCTCCTCTAAACAGGTTTGTTTAATCTCCTCCTAAACAGAGTTTGTTTAATCTCCTCTAAACAGGTTTGTTTAATCTCCTCTAAACAGAAGGTTTGTTTAATCTCCTCTAAACAGAAGGTTTGTTTAATCTCCTCTAAACAGAGTTTGTTCTCTCTCCTCTAAACAGAAGGTTTGTTCCCTCTCCTCTAAACAGAAGGTTTGTTCCCTCTCCTCTAAACAGAAGGTTTGTTTAATCTCCTCTAAACAGAAATTTGTTTCCTCTCCTCTAAACAGAAGGTTTGTTTAATCTCCTCTAAACAGAAGGTTTGTTCCCTCTCCTCTAAACAAGAAGGTTTGTTCCCTCTCCTCTAAACAGAAAGGTTTGTTTAATCTCCTCTAAACAGAAGGTTTGTTTAAATCTCTATAAACGAAAGGTTTGTTCCCTCTCCTCTAAACAGAGGTTTGTTCCCTCTCCTCTAAACAGAAGGTTTGTTTCCTCTCTCTAAACGAAGGTTTGTTTGTCTCTCTAAACAGTAAGGTTTGTTTTAATCTCCTCTAAACAGAAGTTTATTCTCTCCTCTAAACCGAAGGTTTGTTTCTCTCCTCTAAACAGAAGGTTTTGTTCCCTCTCTCTAAACAGAAGGGATTTGTTTAATCTCCTCCTAAACAGAAGGTTTGTTCCCTCTCTCTAAACAGAAAGTTTGTTCCCTCTCCTCTAAACCGAAGGTTTGTTAATCTCCTCTAAACAGAAGGTATGTTTAATCTCTGTAAACAGAAGGTTTGTTCCCTCTCCTCTAAACAGAAGGTTTGTTTAATCTCCTCTAAACAGAAGGTTTGTTCCCTCTCCTCTAAACAGAAGGTTTGTTAATCTCCTCTAAACAGAAGGTTTGTTCCCTCTCCTCTAAATAGAAGGTTTGTTGTCTCCTCTAACAGAAAATTTATTTAATGTCTCTAAACGAAGGTTTATTTGTCTCCTCTAAACAGAAAATTGTTGTCTCTCTAAACAGAAAATTCATTTAATACTCCTCTAAACAGGTTTGTTTAATCTCCTCTAAACAGAAGGTTTGTTTAATCTCCTCTAAACAGGTTTGTTTAATCTCCTCTAAACAGAAGGTTTGTTTAATCTCCTCTAAACAGAAGGTTTGTTTAATCTCCTCTAAACAGAAGGTTTGTTCCCTCTCCTCTAAACAGAAGGTTTGTTCCCTCTCCTCTAAACAGAAGGTTTGTTTAATCTCCTCTAAACAGAAGGTTTGTTCCCTCTCCTCTAAACAGAAGGTTTGTTCCCTCTCCTCTAAACAGAAGGTTTGTTTAATCTCCTCTAAACAGGTTTGTTTAATCTCCTCTAAACAGAAGGTTTGTTTAATCTCCTCTAAACAGAAGTTTGTTTAATCTCCTCTAAACAGAAGGTTTGTTTAATCTCCTCTAAACAGAAGGTTTGTTTAATCTCCTCTAAACAGAAGGTTTGTTCCCTCTCCTCTAAACAGAAGGTTTGTTCCCTCTCCTCTAAACAGAAGGTTTGTTCCCTCTCCTCTAAACAGAAGGTTTGTTTAATCTCCTCTAAACAGAAGGTTTGTTTAATCTCCTCTAAACAGAAGGTTTGTTTAATCTCCTCTAAACAGAAGGTTTGTTTAATCTCCTCTAAACAGAAGGTTTGTTTAATCTCCTCTAAACAGAAGGTTTGTTTAAACTCCTCTAAACAGAAGGTTTGTTTCCTCTCCTCTAAACAGAAGGTTTGTTTAATCTCCTCTAAACAGAATGTTTGTTCCCTCTCCTCTAAACAGAAGGTTTGTTTAATCTCCTCTAAACAGAAGGTTTGTTTCCTCTCCTCTAAACAGGAGGTTTGTTTAATGTCCTCTAAACAGAAGGTTTGTTCCCTCTCCACTAAACAGAAGGTTTGTTCCCTCTCCTCTAAACAGAAGGTTTGTTTAATCTCCTCTAAACAGAAGGTTTGTTCCCTCTCCTCTAAACAGAAGGTTTGTTCCCTCTCCTCTAAACAGAAGGTTTGTTTAATCTCCTCTAAACAGAGGTTTGTTTAATCTCTCTAAACAGAAATTTATTAATCTCCTCTGAAGCAGAAATTTATTTAATCTCTCTAAAACGAAATTTGTTTAATCTCCTCTAAACCGAAAATTTATTTACTCTCTCTAAACCCAGTGGCTGTCCTCTCTAAGCAGAAATTTATTTAATCTCTAAGCAGAAATTTGTTTAATCTCCTCTAAACAGAAATTTATTTAATCTCCTCTAAGCAGAAATTTATTTAAATATCTCTCTAAAACAGAAAATTATTTAATCTCCTCTAAACCCAGAAATTTATTTGTCTCTCTAAAGCAGAAAATTTATTTAATCTCTCTAAACAGAAAATTTATTTAATCTCTCTAAACCAGAAATTTATTTAATCTCCTCTAAACAAATTTTATTTAATCTCTCTAAACCGAAGGTATTTAATCTCTCTAAACAGAAGGTTTATTCATCCTAAGAAAATTTATTTCTCCTCTAAACAGAAGGTTTGTTTAATCTCCCTAAACAGAAGGTTTGTTTAATCTCCTCTAAACAGAAGGTTTGTTTAATCTCCTCTAAATAGAAGGTTTGTTTAATCTCCTAAACAGAAGGTTTGTTTGTCTCTCTAAACAGAAGGTTTAATCTTTAAACAGAAAACTCCTCTAAACAGAAGGTTTGTTTCCTCTCCTCTAAACAGAAGGTTTGTTTAATCTCTCTAAAACAGAATGTTTGTTCCCTCTCCTAAAACAGAAGGTTTGTTTAATCTCCTCTAAACAGAAGGTTTGTTTCCTCTCCTAAACAGAGGTTTGTTTAATGTCCTCTAAACAGAAGGTTTGTTCCCTCTCCACTAAAACAGAAGGTTTGTTCCCTCTCCTCTTAAACAGAAGGTTTGTTTAATCTCCTCTAAACAGAAGGTTTGTTCCCTCTCCTCTAAACAGAAGGTTTGTTTAATCTCCTCTAAACAGAAGGTTTGTTTAATCTCCTCTAAACAGAAGGTTTGTTTAATCTCCTCTAAACAGAAGGTTTGTTTCCTCTCCTCTAAACAGAAGGTTTGTTCCCTCTCCTCTAAACAGAAGTTTTGTTTAATCTCCTCTAAACAGAAGGTTTGTTTAATCTCCTCTAAACAGAAGGTTTGTTCCCTCTCCTCTAAACAGAAGGTTTGTTCCCTCTCCTCTAAACAGAAGGTTTGTTTAATCTCCTCTAAACAGAAGGTTTGTTTAATCTCCTCTAAACAGAAGGTTTGTTTAATCTCCTCTAAACAGAAGGTTTGTTCCCTCTCCTCTAAACAGAAGGTTTGTTCCCTCTCCTCTAAACAAAAGGTTTGTTTAATCTCCTCTAAACAGAAGGTTTGTTCCCTCTCCTCTAAACAGAAGGTTTGTTCCCTCTCCTCTAAACAGAAGGTTTGTTTAATCTCCTCTAAACAGAAGGTTTGTTTAATCTCCTCTAAACAGAAGGTTTGTTCCCTCTCCTCTAAACAGAATGTTTGTTCCCTCTCCTCTAAACAGAAGGTTTGTTCCCTCTCCTCTAAACAGAAGGTTTGTTTAATCTCCTCTAAACAGAAGGTTTGTTTAATCTCCTCTAAACAGATGGTTTGTTCCCTCTCCTCTAAACAGATGGTTTGTTTAATCTCCTCTAAACAGAAGGTTTGTTCCCTCTCCTCTAAACAGAAGGTTTGTTCCCTCTCCTCTAAACAAAAGGTTTGTTTAATCTCCTCTAAACAGATGGTTTGTTTAATCTCCTCTAAACAGAAGGTTTGTTTCATCTCCTCTAAACAGAAGGTTTGTTCCCTCTCCTCTAAACAGAAGGTTTGTTTAATCTCCTCTAAACAGAAGGTTTGTTTAATCTCCTCTAAACAGAAGGTTTGTTCCCTCTCCTCTAAACAGAAGGTTTGTTCCCTCTCCTCTAAACAGAAGGTTTGTTCCCTCTCCTCTAAACAGAAGGTTTGTTTAATCTCCTCTAAACAGAAGGTTTGTTTAATCTCCTCTAAACAGATGGTTTGTTTAATCTCCTCTAAACAGATGGTTTGTTTAATCTCCTCTAAACAGAAGGTTTGTTCCCTCTCCTCTAAACAGAAGGTTTGTTCCCTCTCCTCTAAACAAAAGGTTTGTTTAATCTCCTCTAAACAGATGGTTTGTTTAATCTCCTCTAAACAGAAGGTTTGTTTCCTCTCCTCTAAACAGAAGGTTTGTTTCCTCTCCTCTAAACAGAAGGTTTGTTTAATCTCCTCTAAACAGAAGGTTTGTTTAATCTCCTCTAAACAGAAGGTTTGTTTAATCTCCTCTAAACAGAAGGTTTGTTTAATCTCCTCTAAACAGAAGGTTTGTTTAATCTCCTCTAAACAGAAGGTTTGTTTAATCTCCTGTAAACAGAAGGTTTGTTTAATCTCCTCTAAACAGAAGGTTTGTTTAATCTCCTCTAAACAGAAGGTTTGTTTCCTCTCCTCTAAACAGAAGGTTTGTTTAATCTCCTCTAAACAGAAGGTTTGTTTAATCTCCTCTAAACAGAAGGTTTGTTTAATCTCCTCTAAACAGAAGGTTTGTTTAATCTCCTCTAAACAGAAGGTTTGTTTAATCTCCTCTAAACAGAAGGTTTGTTTAATCTCCTCTAAACAGAAGGTTTGTTTAATCTCCTCTAAACAGAAGGTTTGTTTAATCTCCTCTAAACAGAAGGTTTGTTTAATCTCCTCTAAACAGAAGGTTTGTTTAATCTCCTCTAAACAGAAGGTTTGTTTAATCTCCTCTAAACAGATGGTTTGTTTAATCTCCTCTAAACAGAAGGTTTGTTCCCTCTCCTCTAAACAGAAGGTTTGTTTCCTCTCCTCTAAACAAAAGGTTTGTTTAATCTCCTCTAAACAGAAGGTTTGTTTAATCTCCTCTAAACAGAAGGTTTGTTCACTCTCCTCTAAACAGAAGGTTTGTTTAATCTCCTCTAAACAGAAGGTTTGTTTAATCTCCTCTAAACAGAAGGTTTGTTCCCTCTCCTCTAAACAGAATGTTTGTTCCCTCTCCTCTAACCAGAAGGTTTGTTCCCTCTCCTCTAAACAGAAGGTTTGTTTAATCTCCTCTAAACAGAAGGTTTGTTTAATCTCCTCTAAACAGATGGTTTGTTTAATCTCCTCTAAACAGATGGTTTGTTTAATCTCCTCTAAACAGAAGGTTTGTTCCCTCTCCTCTAAACAGAAGGTTTGTTCTCTCCTCTAAACAGAAGGTTTGTTTAATCTCCTCTAAACAGATGGTTTGTTTAATCTCCTCTAAACAGAAGGTTTGTTCCCTCTCCTCTAAACAGAAGGTTTGTTCCCTCTCCTCTAAACAGAAGGTTTGTTTAATCTCCTCTAAACAGAAGGTTTGTTTAATCTCCTCTAAACAGAAGGTTTGTTCCCTCTCCTCTAAACAGAAGGTTTGTTCCCTCTCCTCTAAACAGAAGGTTTGTTCCCTCTCCTCTAAACAGAAGGTTTGTTTAATCTCCTCTAAACAGAAGGTTTGTTTAATCCTCTCTAAACAGAAGTTTTGTTCCATCTCCTCTAAACAGAGGTTTGTTTAATCTCCTCTAAACAGAAGGTTTGTTTAATCTCCTCTAAACAGAAGGTTTGTTTAATCTCCTCTAAACAGAAGGTTTGTTCCTCTCCTCTAAACAGAAGGTTTGTTTCCTCTCCTCTAAACAGAAGGTTTGTTTAATCTCCTCAAACAGAAGGTTTGTTTCCTCTCCTCTAAACAGAAGGTTTGTTTAATCTCCTCTAAACAGAAGGTTTGTTTAATCTCCTCTAAACAGAAGGTTTGTTTAATCTCCTCTAAACAGAAGGTTTGTTTAATCTCCTCTAAACAGAAGGTTTGTTTAATCTCCTCTAAACAGAAGGTTTGTTTAATCTCCTCTAAACAGAAGGTTTGTTTAATCTCCTCTAAACAGAAGGTTTGTTTAATCTCCTCTAAACAGAAGGTTTGTTTCCTCTCCTCTAAACAGAAGGTTTGTTTAATCTCCTCTAAACAGAAGGTTTGTTTAATCTCCTCTAAACAGAAGGTTTGTTTAATCTCCTCTAAACAGAAGGTTTGTTTAATCTCCTCTAAACAGAAGGTTTGTTTAATCTCCTCTAAACAGAAGGTTTGTTTAATCTCCTCTAAACAGAAGGTTTGTTTAATCTCCTCTAAACAGAAGGTTTGTTTAATCTCCTCTAAACAGAAGGTTTGTTTAATCTCCTCTAAACAGAAGGTTTGTTTAATCTCCTCTAAACAGAAGTTTTGTTTAATCTCCTCTAAACAGAAGGTTTGTTTAATCCTCTCTAAACAGAAGTTTTGTTCCATCTCCTCTAAAAAGGTTTGTTTAATCTCCTCTAAACAGAAGGTTTGTTTCCTCTCCTCTAAACAGAAGGTTTGTTTAATCTCCTCTAAACAGAAGGTTTGTTTAATCTCCTCTAAACAGAAGGTTTGTTTAATCTCCTCTAAACAGAAGGTTTGTTTAATCTCCTCTAAACAGAAGGTTTGTTTAATCTCCTCTAAACAGAAGGTTTGTTTAATCTCCTCTAAACAGAAGGTTTGTTTAATCTCCTCTAAACAGAAGGTTTGTTTAATCTCCTCTAAACAGAAGGTTTGTTCCCTCTCCTCTAAACAGAAGGTTTGTTTCCTCTCCTCTAAACAGAAGGTTTGTTTAATCTCCTCTAAACAGAAGGTTTGTTTCCTCTCCTCTAAACAGAAGGTTTGTTTAATCTCCTCTAAACAGAAGGTTTGTTTAATCTCCTCTAAACAGAAGGTTTGTTTAATCTCCTCTAAACAGAAGGTTTGTTTAATCTCCTCTAAACAGAAGGTTTGTTTAATCTCCTCTAAACAGAAGGTTTGTTTAATCTCCTCTAAACAGAAGGTTTGTTTAATCTCCTCTAAACAGAAGGTTTGTTTAATCTCCTCTAAACAGAAGGTTTTGTTTCCTCTCCTCTAAACAGAAGGTTTGTTTCATCTCCTCTAAACAGAAGGTTTGTTTAATCTCCTCTAAACAGAAGGTTTGTTTAATCTCCTCTAAACGAAAGTTTGTTTAATCTCCTCTAAACAGAAGGTTTGTTTAATCTCCTCTAAACAGAAGGTTTGTTTAATCTCCTCTAAACAGAAGGTTTGTTTCATCTCCTCTAAACAGAAGGTTTGTTTAATCTCCTCTAAACAGAAGGTTTGTTTAATCTCCTCTAAACAGAAGTTTTGTTTAATCTCCTCTAAACAGAAGGTTTGTTTAATCCTCCTCTAAACAGAAGTATTTAGTTCACATCTCCTCTCAACAGAAGGTTTGTTTAATCTCCTCTAAACAGAAGGTTTGTTTAATCTCCTCTAAACAGAAGGTTTGTTTAATCTCCTCTAAACAGAAGGTTTGTTCCCTCTCCTCTAAACAGAAGGCTTGTTTCCTCTCCTCTAAACAGAAGGTTTGTTTAATCTCCTCTAAACAGAAGGTTTGTTGCCTCTCCTCTAAGTACAGGTTTGTTTGATCTCCTCTAAACAGAAGGTTTGTTTCATCTCCTCTAAAATAAGAAGGTTGACAATCTCCTAAACAGAAGGTTTGTTTAATCTCCTCTAAACCAGAAGGTTTGTTTAATCTCCTAAACAGAAGGTTTGTTTAATCTCCTCTAAACAGAAGGTTTGTTTACCTCCTCTCAAACCAGAAGGTTTGTTTGATCTCCTCTAAACCAGAAGGTTTGTTGCTCTCCTCTAAAC
>NW_027000484.1:0-8630 GCF_036934945.1 Oncorhynchus masou masou
TGCGGCAAACCGGGCCATTTCCGTTCCACGTGTCCCGGGCTCCAGGGAAACGCTCTGTCCCGTACAGACCGGGGGAACTGTAGCGGGAAACATAACCTCCTCCCATCCGTCCAACTCCCGTCTGCTCATTCCAGTCACCCTCTCCTGGGACAACCACAAGCTTCACCTTCAAGCCTTGGTAGACTCTGGAGCCGCAGGTAACTTCATGGATGGTGTCTGGGCGAAGGAGAATGGGCGTTCCCTCTGAACCTCTAAGTGAACCCATGAGGGTCACTACATTGGATGGAAGCCCTTTGGGATCTGGACTTGTCACTCATGTCACTACCTCCTTGCGACTTTCAGTTTCACAACACCAGGAATTGATGAACTTTCATTTGATCTCCTGTTCCGAGTTCCCTCTCGTCCTTGGATACCCCTGGCTTCACAGCCATAACCCTCACATCGACTGGTCTGTGGGCACTATCAAGCAGTGGGGTCCTACGTGCCAAGCTACTTGTATTTTCCAGAATTCCCCGAGTTCTACTCCCGAGTCTTTAGAATCCATCGACCTGACCCGAGTTCCCGAGTGTTACCATGACCTCAAACTGGTGTTTAGCAAACAGAGGGCCACCATGCTACCACCCCATAGACCTTACGATTGCCCCATCGACCTGTTTCCGGGCACTTGCCCCCCAGGAGTCGGATCTTTTCCCTATCTCCACCCGAACGAGCTGCTATGGATACCTACATCAGGGACGCTCTGGAAGCAGGCCTCATGCGTCCATCCACCTCCCCGGCGGGAGCAGGGTTTTTCTTTGTGGCCAAGAAAGACGGTGGATTACGTCCTTGCATCGACTACCGGGGACTCAATGCCATAACCGTCCGTAACCGTTACCCGCTACCCCTTATGGCCACAGCCTTCGAGCTGCTCCAGGAAGCAGTTGTTTTCACTAAGCTTGACCTGCGGAACGCATACCATCTTGTGCGGATCAGACCTGGTGGCGAGTGGAAGACCGCTTTCAACACGCCTACTGGTCACTATGAATACTTGGTGATGCCCTTCGGCCTGACCAACGCCCCAGCGGTGTTCCAAGCGCTCATAAACGATGTGCTTAGGGATATGCTTAACATATTTGTGTTCGTTTACTTGGATGACATCCTCATCTTTTCGAGCTCCCTTCAAGAACACACTAAGCATGTCAGACAAGTACTCAAACGCCTCCTGGACAGCCATCTGTACGTTAAGCCGGAAAAAATGTGAATTCCATTCATCCAGTACAATTCCTGGGATTTGTAGTGGAACCCGGTCGAGTCCAAATGGACCCCAGGAAGGTAGGGGCGGTAGCCGGATTGGCCCACCCCCAAATCCGTTAAGGAAGTTCAGCGTTTCCTGGGCTTCACAAACTTTTACCGCAAGTTCATCAAGAACTTCAGCTTGAGTGGCAGCCCCTCTCTCAGCTTTAACCAAGGGTGGCAATGCAAGGTTTTTGTGGGGAAGAGAAGCTGAGACGGCCTTCCAAGGACTCAAGCAGCGCGTTCTCTCTGCTCCCATCCTGATACTACCGACTACGGATGAACCATTTGTGGTGGAGGTAGACGCATCAGAGGTTGGTGTTGGAGCTGTCCTGTCTCAGAGGGGTGAAGACAAGAAGCTTCATCCGTGCGCTTTCTTCTCACACCGGCTTACCCCGACTGAGAGGAACTACGATGTGGGGGATCGTGAACTCCTAGCGGTTAAGATGGCATTGAAGGAATGGAGACACTGGCTCGAGGGGGCTTCTCACCCGTTTCAAGTGCTTACGGACCACAAAAATCTGGAGTATATCCAGCAGGCGAAGCGGTTGAACTCTAGACAAGCTAGATGGTCTCTTTTCTTCAATCGATTCCAGTTTATCCTCACCTATCGGCCCGGGTCGAAGAATCTCAAACCGGATGCCCTGTCCCGAGTCTACGCTCCTGCCATTCGAGATGACACGGACATGCCTGTCCTTCCTGCTGCTAAGATTGTGGCTCCGATCTCGTGGCAAGTTGAGGATACCGTGAGACGTGCTCAAGCTAGCGAACCGGACCCGAAAGGAGGTCCTGCCAATCGGTTGTTTGTCCCCAAGGCAGTGAGGACTCAGGTCCTTCTGTGGGGGCACTCCTCTCGCCTCACCTGTCATCCGGGCGTAGGTCGCACCTTGGAGTTCATCCAGCGTAAGTTCTGGTGGCCTACCATAAGAGAAGACGTTGCCACTTTCGTCAATGCCTGTCCCGTGTGCTGCCAGGGCAAATCTTCTCACCTCCGCCCTCAAGGACTCCTTCACCCTTTACCTGTTCCCCACAGACCCTGGTCCCATATCTCATTGGACTTTATTACTGGACTTCCTCCATCCCATGGCAATACTACTATCCTAGTCATAATCGACAGGTTTTCAAAGGCGGCCAGGTTCGTCCCTCTGACTAAGTTACCTTCTGCCAAGGAAAGCGGCTGAGTTGGTAATTAATCATGTGTTCCGAGTCTTCGGCATTCCTCAAGATATGGTTTCTGACAGAGGTCCCCAGTTCGCCTCAAGGTTTTGGAAGGCCTTCTGCCAACTCATGGGGGCTTCTGCCAGTCTATCTTCAGGGTACCATCCGGAGTCCAACGGCCAAACAGAGAGGATGAATCAAGAGCTGGAAACCACCCTCCGATGTATGACTCGTGACAACCCGTCCACATGGTCATCCTTTATTGTTTGGGCCGAATACGCGCACAACACCTTGCGCTCCTCCTCCACTGGTATGTCCCCGCACGAGTGTCAGTTTGGCTATGCTCCTCCATTGTTCCCGGACCAGGAGGCAGAAGTCAGAGTGCCTTCAGCCTTGAAGTTCGTCAGACGCTGTCGGCTTATGTGGAGGAAGACCCGTCTTAATCTTATGCGTTCCTCACAGAGGTACCAACAACAAGCCAACAGACGTCGCCGTCCCGGGCCTACCCTGCGCCCCGGCCAGAGAGTCTGGCTCTCCACAAGAGACTTACCTCTACGGGTGGAGTCTCGCAAGCTGTCCCAAAAATACATCGGTCCCTTCAAGGTTGCCAGGAGAGTTAACCCAGTTTCTTATCGCCTACACTTACCCAGATCCCTTAAGATTAATCCCACATTTCACATTTCATTGTTAAAACCTGTTGTTTTTCTCCCCTTGTCCCGGCAGACAGACCTCCCCCTCCGCCTCGTGTCATTGGAGGCCAGCCGGCTTATACCGTCCATCGGATACTGGATTCCCGCCGGGTGCAGCGGTCCTGGCAGTATCTGGTGGACTGGGAAGGCTACGGTCCCGAGGAGCGCTCCTGGGTTCCTGCCAAAGACATCCTGGATCCTGACCTCATTCGTCAGTTCAGGGCCCTCCACCCTGAGAGAGCTGGTAGGAACGTCAGGAGCCGTTCCTAGGGGGGATTCTGTCAGGATTTGGCCAGGGTTGTTCCGGGTTTTGGTCACTAGATGCCCCCATTGTGCTTTTTGACCTTATGTTTTTCCCTTGTTCCCCATTATTATTTGCACCTGTACCTCGTTTCCCCTGATTGTATTTAAACCCTTAGTTTCCCTCAGTTCTGTGCTCTGTGTTTGTATGTTAGCACCCAGCCCTAGTGTTCTGTGTTTTCCTGTCGATTCCGGTGGATGCTCTTGTGGAATTCTGTTTTTGTTTTTGAGTGTCTCTTGAGGCTTTTTTGTGCTATTCCTACCACCTTTTGGATTTGCCATTTTTGTATTTAAGGACTTCTCCTTTTTACTTTATTAAATACACCGTCTTAAGTACTGCTGTGTCTGCCTCATCTTCTGGGTTCTGCTGACTATTCGTGGCTCAGTTGGTTAAGTGACTGTTTCTCACTCCGGAGACCCAGGTTCGTAACCGGGTCCTGACAGAAACACAGAGCCAAAAATGAACCCAGAGGCAGCCAGTTCCCAGGACCTTTTTGCCATGCTGTCCCACCACCAGGAGACTGTCCAACGCCACGAAGCCGCCCTGGTTCAGCAAGAGGCCTTAATGGCTAGACATTGTCATCTTCTGTCGGGAGATGCTGACTTCCATTAAGCAAATATCTGATCGTCTTACCCGGCAGCAGTTTCCCAGTCCCAGTACCTCAGATTCACGTACCCATGGCAGTTAACCCCCTGGCTGAACCTCATCTTCCACCTCCCCAACAGTTCTCAGGTACAGTCAGAAAGTGCTTGTAAAGGGTTTCTCACCCAATGTTCTCTCTCTTTGAGGCACAACCCTCGTCGTTTCCCACCGACCGGTCTAAGATCCTTATATCATCACCCTGCTGTCGGAAAAAGCCTGGCCTGGGCTGCTGCTGTGTGGGATGCCCATAGTTCCTGCTGCCCAGCTGCTCTGCCTTTGCTGAGGAATTCAAGCGAGTGTTTCAAGGCCCAAGTGGTTCACAGCTCAGCCCAAACAGCTCTGACTCTCCACCAAGGTTGGCGAGCGTGACGGACTATGCCATCCAGTTCCGCACGGGTGGCAGCAGCAAGTGGCTGGAACAACGAGGCGCTCACGGTGTGCTTTCTGAAAGGCCTTTCCGACACTATCCAAGATGAACTGGCCAGGAACCACCGGACAATCTCGAGTCCCTGATCAAGTTGGCCTCACGTGACCAGCGCGTCTGAGAGAGAGAGAACTCAACCGTAGACTCTCTAGCCCCTATCAGTCCCAGCTCCGAGTCCCCCACCTTTATCCTCGCTGGCTCCATCGGAACCCATGCAGATTGGACGCATCTCCCAGGCTGAGAGAGACCGCCGGATGAGGGAGCGACGCGCTGTCTATATTGCGCAAACCGGGCCATTTCCGTTCCACGTGTCCCGGGCTCCAGGGAAACGCTCTGTCCCGTACAGACCGGGGGAACTGTAACGGGAAACATAACCTCCCATCCGTCCAACTCCCGTCTGCTCATTCCAGTCACCCTCTCCTGGGACAACCACAAGCTTCACCTTCAAGCCTTGGTAGACTCTGGAGCCGCAGGTAACTTCATGGATGGTGTCTGGGCGAAGGAGAATGGCGTTCCCTCTGAACCTCTAAGTGAACCCATGAGGGTCACTACATTGGATGGAAGCCCTTTGGGATCTGGACTTGGTCACTCATGTCACTACCTCCTGCGCTTTCAATTTCACAACACCAGGAATTGATGAACTTTCATTTGATCTCCTGTTCCGAGTTCCCTCTCGTCCTTGGATACCCCTGGCTTCACAGCCATAACCTCACATCGACTCGGTCTGTGGGCACTATCAAGCAGTAGGGTCCTACGTGCCAAGCTACTTGTATTTTCCAGAATTCCCAGAGTTCTACTCCGAGTCTTTAGAATCCATCGACCTGACCCGAGTTCCCGAGTGTTACCATGACCTCAAACTGGTGTTTAGCAAACAGAGGGCCACCATGCTACCACCCCATAGACCTTACGATTGCCCCATCGACCTGTTTCCGGGCACTTACACCCCCAGGGGGTCGGATCTTTTCCCCTATCTCACCCGAACGCAGCCGCTATGGATACCTACATCAAGGACGCTCTGGAAGCAGGCCTCATGCGTCCATCCACCTCCCCGGCGGGGAGCAGGGTTTTTCTTTGTGGCCAAGAAAGACGGTGGATTACGTCCTTTTGCATCGACTACCGGGGACTCAATGCCATAACCGTCCGTAACCGTTACCGCTACCCTTATGGCCACAGCCTTGAGCTGCTCCAGGAAGCAGTTGTTTTCACTAAGCTTGACCTGCGGAACGCATACCATCTTGTGCGGATCAGACCTGGTGACGAGTGGAAGACCGCTTTCAACACGCCTACTGGTCACTATGAATACTTGGTGATGCCCTTCGGCCTGACCAACGCCCCAGCGGTGTTCAAGCGCTCATAAACGATGTGCTTAGGGATATGCTTAACATATTTGTGTTCGTTTACTTGGATGACATCCTCATCTTTTCGAGCTCCCTTCAAGAACACACTAAGCATGTCAGACAAGTACTCAAACGCCTCCTGGACAGCCATCTGTACGTTAAGCCGGAAAAATGTGAATTCCATTCATCCGAGTACAATTCCTGGGATTTGTAGTGGAACCGGTCGAGTCCAAATGGACCCCAGGAAGGTAGGGGCGGTGGCCAGTTGGCCCACCCCCAAATCCGTTAAGGAAGTTCAGCGTTTCCTGGGCTTCACAAACTTTTACCGCAAGTTCATCAAGAACTTCAGCTTGGTGGCAGCCCCTCTCTCAGCTTTAACCAAGGGTGGCAATGCAAGGTTTTTTGTGGGGAAGAGAAGCTGAGACGGCCTTCCAAGGACTCAAGCAGCGCGTTCTCTCTGCTCCCATCCTGATACTACCGACTACGGATGAACCATTTGTGGTGGAGGTAGACGCATCAGAGGTTGGTGTTGGAGCTGTCCTGTCTCAGAGGGGTGAAGACAGAAGCTTCATCCGTGCGCTTTCTTCTCACACCGGCTTACCCCCGACTGGAGAGGAACTACGATGTGGGGGATCGTGAACTCCTAGCGGTTAAGATGGCATTGAAGGAATGGAGACACTGGCTCGAGGGGCTTCTCACCCGTTTCAAGTGCTTACGGACCACAAAAATCTGGAGTATATCCAGCAGGCGAAGCGGTTGAACTCTAGACAAGCTAGATGGTCTCTTTTCTTCAATCGATTCCAGTTTATCCTCACCTATCGGCCCGGGTCGAAGAATCTCAAACCGGATGCCCTGTCCCGAGTCTACGCTCCTGCCATTCGAGATGACACGGACATGCCTGTCCTTCCTGCTGCTAAGATTGTGGCTCCTGATCTCGTGGCAAGTTGAGGATCACCGTGAGACGTGCTCAAGCTAGCGAACCGGACCCGAAAGGAGGTCCTGCCAATCGGTTGTTTGTCCCCAAGGCAGTGAGGACTCGAGGTCCTTCTGTGGGGGCACTCCTCTCGCCTCACCTGTCATCCGGGCATAGGTCGCACCTTGGAGTTCATCCAGCGTAAGTTCTGGTGGCCTACCATAAGAGAAGACGTTGCCACTTTCGTCAGTGCCTGCCCCGTGTGCTGCCAGGGCAAATCTTCTCACCTCCTCCGCCCCCTCAAGGACTCCTTCACCCTTTACCTGTTCCCCACAGACCCTGGTCCCATATCTCATTGGACTTTATTACTGGACTTCCTCCATCCCATGGCAATACTACTATCCTAGTCATAATCGACAGGTTTTCAAGGGCGGCCAGGTTCGTCCCTCTGACTAAGTTACCTTCTGCCAAGGAGACGGCTGGAGTTGGTAATTAATCATGTGTTCCGAGTCTTCGGCATTCCCTCAAGATATGGTTTCTGACAGAGGTCCCCAGTTCGCCTCAAGGTTTTGGAAGGCCTTCATGCCAACTCATGGGGGCTTCTGCCAGTCTATCTTCAGGGTACCATCCGGAGTCCAACGGCCAAACAGAGAGGATGAATCAAGAGCTGGAAACCACCCTCCGATGTATGACTCGTGACAACCCGTCCACATGGTCATCCTTGACTGTTTGGGCCGAATACGCGCACAACACCTTGCGCTCCTCCTCCACTGGTATGTCCCCGTACGAGTGTCAGTTTGGCTATGCTCCTCTATTGTTCCCGGACCAGGAGGCAGAAGTCAGAGTGCCTTCAGCCTTGAAGTTCGTCAGACGCTGTCGGCTTATGTGGAGGAAGACCCGTCTTAATCTTATGCGTTCCTCACAGAGGTACCAACAACAAGCCAACAGACGTCGCCGTCCCGGGCCTACCCTGCGCCCCGGCCAGAGGTCTGGCTCTCCACAAGAGACTTACCACTACGGGTGGAGTCTCGCAAGCTGTCCCAGAAATACATCGGTCCCTTCAAGGTTGCCAGGAGAGTTAACCCAGTTTCTTATCGCCTACACTTACCCAGATCCCTTAAGATTAATCCACATTTCACATTTCATTGTTAAAACCTGTTGTTTTTCTCCCCTTGTCCCGGCAGACAGACCTCCCCCTCCGCCTCGTGTCATTGGAGGCCAGCCGGCTTATACCGTCCACCGGATACTGGATTCCCACCGGGTGCAGCGGTCCTGGCAGTATCTGGTGGACTGGGAAGGCTACGGTCCCGAGGAGCGCTCCTGGGTTCCTGCCAAAGACATCCTGGACCCTGACCTCTATTCGTCAGTTCAGGGCCCTCCACCCTGAGAGAGCTGGTAGGAACGTCAGGAGCCGTTCCTAGGGGGGATTCTGTCAGGATTTGGCCAGGGTTGTTCCGGGTTTTGGTCACTAGATGCCCCCATTGTGCTTTTTGACCTTATGTTTTTCCCTTGATTCCCATTATTATTTGCACCTGTGCCTCGTTTTCCCCTGATTGTATTTAAACCCTTAGTTTCCCTCAGTTCTGTGCTCTGTGTTTGTATGTTAGCACCCAGCCCTAGTGTTCTGTGTATTCTTGTCGTTTCCGGTGGATGCTCTTGTGGATTTCTGTTTTTGTTTTTTGAGTATCTCTTGAGGCTTTTTGTGCTATACCTACCACCTTTTGGATTTGCCATTTTTGTATTGTAGGACTTCTCTTTTTACTTTATTAAATACACCGTCTTAAGTACTGCTGTGTCTGCCTCATCTTCTGGGTTCTGCTGACTATTCGTGGCTCAGTTGGTTAAGTGACTGTTTCTCACTCCGGAGACCCAGGTTCGTAACCGGGTCCTGACA
>NW_027000485.1:0-8628 GCF_036934945.1 Oncorhynchus masou masou
GATACTGATTTCAGCTGTTGAGATACTGATTTCAGCTGTTGAGATACTGATTTCAGCTGTTGTGATACTGATTTCAGCTGTTGTGACACTGATTCCAGATGAGTTGGCAGAGAGAATAACACAGATAGTGTGACTGAATGCTGAAACAGTCAGGTAGGCTAGATACCCAAGCTAGGGACCTCATATGCTATACAAAACCTTCTGACATCGATTTGACTGTAAATTTCAACATGTCGTAATCCACGCCAAAGCGGTAACGTAGGCCTTTACACCTTGAACTGAGATGCACTTACTGGGCCATGGCCAGATTGAGCTCCATGTCTGTCCTTATTCCTTAAACAGGCTCAATGTTGTTTTTCCTGGACTGGATGTCTCCCGGGTGAAGCTAAGAAGCTCTCGGCCAAGCTAGATTTGTAGATGGAAGACTGGTATATCAAGCTCCCTAATGGGATTGTGGCGCTGCCAGGCTAATGCATCAGGCTACACTGAGCTAAAGATAAGATAAAGCAAACCTGGGTCATATTCATTAGGCACACACAGCTAAATGAGCTCATACAGTACATCCTGTGCTTCAAACAGTTTTTTCCGTTTCATGCCTAGTGAATCCACTCATATTTTCCAGTGGTCAGTCCACACAAGGAAGCCTATAAAGCAATTCCCCACTGGGCAAAATCTGTTTGCATTAACGTTGTTCACATGTAATTTCAACCAATTTTCTTTATCTGACGATGTTGAAACAATGTGGGAAACTGATTGGATTTGCAAAAAGTTGTCAACGCAGGCAACTTTTTATTTTTTTCACCCAACTTTTAACCAAACGTTTACCTAGTTGACTCAGGGATTCAAACCAGCGGTCTTTTCGGTTACGAGCCCAACACTCTCTTAACCGCTAGGCTATATTCATAGGTTGCTTGTTATCCATTTTATAATTGGTACAATAGCAGTTATTTCACAGTGGCAGGGTAGCAGGGAATCAGCAGTGGATCCTAAATAAAAGCTATATTGGAATAATAGTAAGGTGTGGATAGGTAAGCCATTAGTCCAAATCTCATTAAAGTATATCTAAGGCATATTCATTAGTAAAATTACTTTAATTTACTGTGGAATTTCAAAGTCATACCCCTAACCACATTTTGCCTATTCATTCTCTATGACTACCTCTGACCATAGTTGGCAAACAGAGCGAACAGATCTGGGACCAGGCTACACACTTTCTCAAACAGATCTGGGACCAGGCTACCCTTTCCCCCTCAAACAGATCTGGGACCAGGCTACTTTCCCTCAAACAGATCTGGGACCAGGCTACCTTTTCCCCTCAAACAGCTCTGGGACCAGGGCCTCTTTCCCCTCAAACAGCTCTGGGACCAGGCTACCCTTTCCCCTCAAACAGATCTGGGACCAGGCTACCTTTCCCCCTCAAACAGATCTGGGACCAGGCTATCCTTTCCCCTCAAATGCACAGCGTAGTAGCCTAGCCTAGCTGGTTGGTTTGTTTGTTTGGCCTGTGTAGAAAAACTCTTGTGGATTAACCAAAGCCTTTGGCTTTAGGATCTCCCATGCAGTCCAACTGGCTTGACCTCTCTACTATCTCTCTCCCCACAGATGCACTGAGCCTAGCTAGGTAACATTTCAGTCACTTTCAGTCCCCAATGCAACAACTTGGCTGAGGCTCTCGCCCAGAACATTGACATGTCAGTGTATAAGAGAGGCGGAACAACAGCAGGTACCACCAGCCAAAAGGTCTATACACACTCACACACACTGATACTCCAAACACACATAACATGCTGTCATGTCTTATTATGTCTGTTCCTGTCCTTTCTCTTCACTCTGTCTCTCTCTGCTGGTCTTATTAGGTTACCTTCTCTTTCTCTCCTTCTCCAGCTGTTCCTCATCTCCCCTAACTACCTCTCGTCACCCTTTCCCACCTGTTCCCTTTCTTCCCTCTGATTAGGTCTCTATTTCTCTCTGTTCCTGCTACTTTCGGGTGTCAGATTCTCGTTTGTGTTTCTCATGCCAGAAGCAAGCTATCGTCTCGTTTGCTTCCTCCTAGTCCTATCCTGTCGGAGTCTGCCTGGCAGGTGCATCCTGTACACTATTAACTATCTTTTGTTTGCACCGTGTCCAGTTCATCATATGCTCCGTGTGATCAGCTACCACCGTTCCTCTGTGACCCGCACCGACCCAGAGCAACCTGGGTAGCCTGTCGCCGCTACCCAGCTATTCATCAGAGGGACTTTATGTTTCATTTGTCGCCCTCTCTGCGGGTAGTCTATTGTGCCATTGACAACGTCGGAAGAGGATCTATGCCATTCCTGTTTTTTCATTAAAAGAACTCTGTTTCTGTTAAACCGCTTTTGGGTCTTCACTCAAGTACATAACACATGCACACATTTATACTAACTACACACACATACAATCTTCATTTACACGACTGCTACTCTGTTTATCATACTTCCTGATGCCTAGTCCGCTACTCACTATTAATATCTACTCTATCACCCCAGTATCCCTGCACATTGTAAATATGGTATTGGAACTGACCATGTATATAGCGTCCTACTTTCTTGTGTTCTTCTTGTTTTTATTTCTTGTGTGTTTTTGTTCTACCTTATGTTAGTTTTAGTGCTACATTGATATTGATTACTGCATTGTTGGGTTTAGAGTTCACAAGAAAGGCATTTCACTGTACTTGTGCACATGACATTAAAACGTGAAACTTTCAACTTAATTGAAACAGAAGATTTACTTTTGATTGAGTCAAACATGAATTCAAAGGGAAATCAACAAAATGAAATGTGAAATCAACAAAAATTTAAAAACTTATTTGAGATTGGTGCCCTGTCCACGGGATGGTTAAGCTAATGTAGGCGAATGTGATTACCATGAGGTTGTAAGTAGCAAGAACATTTCCCAGGACATAGACATATCTGATATTGGCAGAAACCTTCAATTATTTTTTATCTAACTGCACTGTCCAATTTACTATAGCTATTACAGTGAAAGAATACCATGCTATTGTTTGAGGAGAGTGCACAATTCTGAACATGTAAAGTTATTAATAAACAAATAAGGCACATTTGGGCAGTCTTGATACAAACTTTTGAACAGAAATACAATGGTTCTTTGGATCAGTCTAAAACTTTGCACATACACTGATGCCATCTAGTGGTCAAAATCTAAATTGCACCTGGGCTGGAAAATTACATTATGGCCTTTCTCTTGCATTTCAAAGATGGTACAAAAAAATGCTAAAGAATGGCTGTTTTTTTCTTGTATTATCTTTTACCAGATCTATTGTGTTATATTCTCCTACATTCCTTTCACATTTCCACAAACTGCAAAGTGTTTTCTTACAAAAATGGTACCAAGAATATGCATATCCTTGCTTCCAGGGCCTGAGCTACAGGTAATTAGATTTGGGTGTGTCATTTTAAGCGAAAATTGGGGGAAATGGACGGATCCTAAATTGGATTTAGGGTAAAAGTTGCGTGAAAAAAACCCAAAAGAAAATAAATTAAAGTCCTTATGTTAATGACTCTTTGCAAATCCAATCAGATTTCTATGTAGATTCAACATTATCTCATAAAATGTTTGTTGAACTGATGTGGAAACAATGTTGATACAACCAGTTTGTGCCCAGCGGAATAGCGTTCAGATCCCTGGCACATAGAAATTGAGAAACCCTGACCTTGCCTGCTGTGTCCTTGTCCTCACTAACTCTTATTTGACCTAGATTGTTTGTGTGTATGATTAATATGTAGGTTACGTGTGCTTTTTTGTAAAAATGTTTTTTTTAATTACTTAATTGTTTATAAATCAAAATCAAATCAAACTCTTATTTGTCATGAAATGCTAACTTACATGGTAAGGTCTACACTTGTTGTATTTGGTGCATGTGACAAAGTTTGATTTGATTTTTGATTTAAAAACAACAGAGTAAAAACCTTTTTTTATTTTGAGTTATGATCAGGTAAACAATGTCTTCATAAACAAACAATGTATAGCTTCAGAATATGGCAAAAGCTGTCATGTTGATCTCATTGACTGTCAGTCCTTGTATCCATTACTCTACATTTGGCATTTGTTACACTTACAGTATACAGTCCCATCCCCAGTTTAAGTATCGGGTTGCCGCTGGGCTGAAGCACAAATCCCTAACTGCCCCATTAAAAATATATTATGGATCAAATCCCGTTAGCGGATCGATTTGACAACATCCGTTGAAATTGATAGCTTGCGAAATAAAAAATATATATTCAAAATATTTAACTTTCATACATTCACAAGTGCAATACACCAAATTAAAGCTTAACTTTGTTAATCTAGCCACCGTGTCAGATTTCAAAAAGGCTTTACGGCAAAAGCAAACCAGGCAATTATCTGAGGACAGCGCCCAGCATACCAACACGTGAAAATCAAATTAGTGGTCCCCAGGCGCGACACAAAACTCAGAAATAACGGTATAATTCATGCCTTACCTTTGAAGAGCTTCTTCTGTTGGCACTCCAATATGTCCCATAAACATCACAAATGGTCCTTTTGTTCGATTAAAACCACCTGTGCCAACTCGCCCAACATGACTACAAAATATCTAATAAGTTACCTGTAAACTTGTTCCAAACATTTCAAACAACTTTCCTAATCCAACTTTAGGTATATTAAAACATAAATAATCAATCAAATTTAAGACGGATAAACGGCATTCAATACATGACAAAAACAAAGTGAACCACGTCCAGGTCGCGTGCACCAAAACATTGGTGCACTAGGCTGGACCCTCGTTCTGAATAGCCGTACTCTTCATTTCTCTAAAGAAAAATATCAACCAATTTCTAAAGGCTGTTGACATCTAGTGGAAGCAATAGGAACTGCAACCAAGTGCCACAGAAATCTCGGTTCCCATAGAAACCCATTGAAAACACAGTGAACTCAAAAAAATGTATTCCTGGATGGTTTGTCCTCGGGGTTTCACCAAGGAGTTCTGAACACAGACCGTGACAGCGGGCGAGCAAACTCGGCGACATCCGGAACCATGGTCGGGACCAAAAGCGTTGTCGCACGTAATAGTTGGGTGGCCATCCGTCTGTGAGACTGCCCGGAAGGACCGTTGTCAGCTTCAAAAGCGTCATCGCTCATGGTCCCTGTAGCCACTCCTGTTTCGCCATTTATGTTGTGGTAAATGACGTAAACCAGTTGATGAGGGGATTGTGCCGCTGTAGCCAGGAGAATCCCAAAACCACGGGAATCTGAGGAGACTTGATGAGCAGAAATTGAATAGTCTTGCTGTGATCCCCTGACACCCGTAGGTTAAAATATATATATACATATATTTAAAAAATATATATATATATATCACCTTTATTTAACCAGGTAGGCAAGTTGAGCACAAGTTCTCATCTACAATTGCGACCTGGCCAAGTTTATGCAAAGCAGTTCGACACATACAACAACACGGAGTTACACATGGAGTAAAACAAACATATAGTCAATAATACAATAGAAAAATAAGTCTATATGCAATGTGAGTAAATGAGGTGAGATAAGGGAGGTAAAGGCAAAAAAAGGCTGTGGTGGTGAAGTAAATACAATATAGCAAGTAAAACACTGGAATGGTAGATTTGCAGTGGAAGAATGTGCAAAGTAGATATAGAAATAATGGGGTGCAAAGGAGCAAAATAAATAAATACAGTAGGGGGAGAGGTAGTTGTTTGGGCAAAATTATAGATGGGCTACGTACAGGTGCAGTAATCTGTGAGCTGCTCTGACCGCTGGTGCATAAAGCCAGTGAGGGAGATAAGTGTTTGCAGTTTCAGATATTTTTGTAGTTCATTCCAGTCATTGGCAGCAGAGAACTGGAAGGAGAGGCGGAGGGGAGTGGTATTATGAGTGACCCATCCTATAGAGCGCCCGCCCAGCGCTCTAACATCCATGGGAATGGAGAGGGGCTGAGTGGGAATGTTCAGCTCGGAAGTGACTCAGCTGTTGTCGAGATAATGGGGAAGATGGGCGACACCTGGAGGGAGGTGGAGACATTCACAAAGACAGGTGAAACAGATCAGGGTGTGACAGTAGTTCATCATTGCTCGACATGTTCAAGTCTTACCATAGATTTTCAAGCCGATTTAAATCAAAACTGTTACTAGGCCACTCAGGAACTTGTAATGTTTAGTGGTAGATTTGGCCTTGTGTTTTAGGATTTTGTTATGCTGAATGGTGAATTAGTCCCCCCAGTGTCTGTTGGAAAGCAGACTGAACCTCTAGGATTTTGCATGTGCTTAGCTGTATTCCATTTTTTTCAACAACAACAAAAACTCCCTAGTCCTTGCCAATGACAATGACATGATGCAGCCACCACCGTGCTTGAAAATATGAAGAGTGTTACTCAGTGATGTGTTGGATTTTGTTGTGTTGGATTTTCCCTGAACATAACATAACGCTTTGTATACAGGACAAAAAGCACATTTCTTTGACATATGTTTTGCAGTATTACTTAAGTGCAAACCTCTTGCAAACAGGATGCATGTTGTTGAGCCCTTCAGAACAGCCAGAAACAACCAACAAAAAAGTACTTCATATATTTAATATATCTTGTCATTTAAAGTAATGTCACAACAATCTTGGCCAGCCATCAGTGTTTCTGAGTCATGTTGCAGAGTGGAGAATCAAGATTTTCTACTCTTGTAAGAATAGATTGTTACAGAGCAAGCTGATGAGAATTATAGCAATCTGTTCCTCTCCTCTCCTGTCCTTGTTAAACCATGGGAGCTGTTTGCTACGGAGGTGTTAAGGAATTTACCTGTAAAACAGCTCCGTTCAGCTCAACCTGCTACTAGTTCTTTACAGGTTACGTAACGGGGTTTCAGACTGGGTTTTTAGTGGTAAAAATGTACTTTTCTTTTTACCTCCTACCCCTTTCAAATATACAAAAAAGGTGGACCTTGATCCAACACCTGCCGCTATTCAAACCACCTTGTCACTGCATGTGCCTTACGCACATGGGCAAGTCAGTGCCATATCTATTTTGCACCCCAAATAAGTTATCCTGCAAATCTATGCCATCGTGGTATGTTAGAAATGCCCTCTTTCTACTCATCATAAATGCAATGTTTGCAGGACCTTATCAATGAAGGAGCTGGCTGATTTCTTCCACTCCTGTCGATGTGCAAAAGTAAATGTTATTCATAGTCAAGGCTCACTGTTTGGTGACCTATCAATGAATGAGCATATTGATTTCTTCCAATTCTGCCTATATAAAGCAAATGTTAGTTCATAGCCACATCAATGTTTGGTGACTTTATCAATGAATGAGCAGGCTGATTTCTTCCACTCCTGTCGATTAAGTATCTTCTTCATAGCCATACCAATGTTTGCTACTTAATACATGAGTGATGTGTCTAAACACTGGGGTCAAATTGACAGAAAAGTGGTTTTAATGTTTGATGCAGCATGATCATGTTGATATTGGTAGAGTAAAGTAACATTAGTACAATGTGGCTCAACCAATGTTTGCAAGCAAGATGGAAAGTCCAGAATACATAAATAGCTTTTATATAGTCTTGATAAAACAGGATACTTATGAATATAACGCTAAAAAAGGTGACATTCTGTACTGTCGTCTCATATTCATAATTTGATCTCAAATTCAAATGCTGAAGCAAGCACACAGCTTAATGTAAAAATGTAGCTTCTTATGGTTAAGGTATGGTAAGGGGTTTGGGATGGGTAAGGGTTAAGGTAAGGGTTTGGGATGGTAAGGGGTTTGGGATAGGTAAGGGTAAGGGTTAAGGTAAGGGTTTGGGATGGGTAAGGGTTAAGGTAAGGGTTTGGGATGGTAAGGGGTTATGTAAGGTGGTGGTTTGGGATGGTAAGGGTAAGGGTTTGGGATAGGTATAAGGGTTAAGGTAAGGGTTTGGGATGGGTAAGGGTTAAGGTAAGGGTTTGGGATGGGTTAAAACAAAACAATATTACAAAATAATTGCCTTACCACTGGGATTGAACCTGCAGTCCTCTGACCTGTAGATTTCTGTTTAAGCCCGTCATCAACCCCATCCCAAAAGTCCTAGCTCATTGTGAACCTACTAGGCATATAGGCTCTTGCGTTGCCCCTAGTAGATTTTAAGAAATGGCCATGGAAATAAAATTCCACCACATGCCATAATTTCACAATTTCAAATATGCCTAAATTCGCTGTAATCCACTAGAGTTTGGCCTGGATACGTTCTGTTACGAATGGAATAGTCATCATACAATATCATATGAATTGGAGGACTTATAGTATCATATGTCTTGCTCTGAGGCCAGGCTGCTTGTTGTGTTAGCATTTGTGGCTAACTATAGCAGCTTGCAGGTTATGTGTAATAACGTAGCAGATTAGGTGAACTAATGTAGCAGTTTAGATGAACTAGCATAGCAGGTTTGGCTACTATGGTTAAGGTTGGGGTTGGGAAAGGTTTACTAACATGCTAAGTATTTGCAAAACACTTGTGGTTAGCTAAAGTTGCTAACTTGCTAAAATGCTAAAGTTGTCCTGGAAACAATTCAAACATGCATGTTGAAATTGCTGATTGCCCTTTTAAGTAACCAGACCATTCGTACATATCATATGTTTAGGAGGTACACAAAACA
>NW_027000486.1:0-8628 GCF_036934945.1 Oncorhynchus masou masou
CGGGGGCCATTCATAACACGGGGGCCATTCACAGCACAGGGACCATTCACAACACAGGGACCATTCACAACACAGGGACCATTCACAACACAGGGACCATTCACACCACAGGGTCAAAGCTATCAGAAACCCTCCATAAGTAATACAGGTGACAGAGCGGAGGCAGTGACGGCCACGTTGACTGGAGGACTGACTGGGTGAGGAAGAGGAGGAGGAGGAAGAGGTGGATGTGGAGCTGGTGGTTTGTGATTGGTTATCATGGTTGAGTTGGAGGTGGAGGTGGGGGCCATACCCCCTGGTTGCAGCTCCGCTCCCCCAGCCCAACCAAGGACACAAACCCACGGGCGTCCTCCTCCATGAAGCCTCCCAATACCTGCCTGCTCTGGACAGGGCTAGTACACATCCACAGAGGTCTGGGTTGGGGGCAAGATAGGGGATACTGGGGTAGGGGGATACTGGGGTAGGGGGATACTGGGGTAGGGGGATACTGGGGGTAGGGGGATACTGGGGTAGGGGGATACTGGGGTAGGGGGATACTGGGGTAGGGGGATACTGGGGTAGGGAGATACTGGGGTAGGGGGATACTGGGGTGGTCGAGCCTGGGCTTGAAGTTGGAGTAGAGACTGGGGATGGAGTAGAAGCTGGGGCTGGGGATGGAGTATAAGCTGGGGCTGGGGATGGAGTATAAGCTGGGGCTGGGGATGGAGTAGAAGCTGGGGCTGGGGATGGAGTAGAAGCTGGGGCTGGGGTTGGAGTAGAGGCTGGGGCTGGGGTTGGAGTAGAGGCTGGGGTTGGAGTAGAGGCTGGGGCTGGGGTTGGAGTAGAGGCTGGGGTTGGAGTAGAGGCGGGGGCTGGAGTAGAGGCTGGGGCTGGAGTAGAGGCTGTGGTTGGAGTAGAGGCTGGGGTTGGAGTAGAGGCTGGGGCTGGGGTTGGAGTAGAGGCTGGGGTTGGAGTAGAGGCTGGGGTTGGAGTAGAGACTGGGGCTGGGGTTGGAGTAGAGGCTGGGGCTGGGGTTGGAGTAGAGTCTGGGGTTGGAGTAGAGGCTGGGGCTGGGGTTGGAGTAGAGGCTGGGGTTGGAGTAGAGGCTGGGGTTGGAGTAGAGGCTGGGGCTGGAGTAGAGGCTGGGGCTGGGATTGGAGTAGAGGCTGGGGCTGGAGTAGAGACTGGGGATGGACACTGACTCTTTACTCTGTTGTCTGTGGGGACACCCTGATTCTTTACTCTGTTGTCTGTCAGGACACCCTGACTCTTTACTCTGTTGTCTGTGGGGACCCTGACTCTTTACTCTGTTGTCTGTGGGGACACCCTGATTCTTTACTCTGTTGTCTGTGGGGACACCCTGACTCTTTACTCTGTTGTCTGTGGGGACACCCTGACTCTTTACTCTGTTGTCTGTGGGGACCCTGACTCTTTACTCTGTTGTCTGTGGGGACACCCTGACTCTTTAGTCTGTTGTCTGTGGGGACACCCTGACTCTTTACTCTGTTGTCTGTGGGGACACCCTGACTCTTTACTCTGTTGTCTGTGGGGACCCTGACTCTTTACTCTGTTGTCTGTGGGGACACTGACTCTTTACTCTGTTGTCTGTGGGGACACCCTGACTCTTTACTCTGTTGTCTGTGGGGACACCCTGACTCTTTACTCTGTTGTCTGTGGGGACACCCTGACTCTTTACTCTGTTGTCTGTGGGGACACCCTGACTCTTTACTCTGTTGTCTGTGGGGACACCCTGACTCTTTACTCTGTTGTCTGTGGGGACACCCTGACTCTTTAGTCTGTTGTCTCTCTCAAAGAGAGAAATGGTTAGGGCAACAATACAATTAAGTCCTTTGTTCTCACTTTTCTGTCAATCAATAAATCACTAAGTATTATTAATATTCTCATAACATGTCTGAAATTAATACATGTATGTAACATAACATGTAGCAATTACATGTTTTTTTCCTCCAATTGGTGGAGGAAATACATGTCATGTACAGCGTACTATACCTGTTGTGTATTTAAGCCCCCTTGGTCACAGACCTCCTCTTTCTGCAGGTCTGCATCACCCTCTGCTTGATCTGACCTCCTCTGTCAGCTCTGCTGGGTCCTTCAGTCCCCCAACCTCTCCCAGTGTCTTCAGCTCCAACACAGGCTCTGCATCAGGACCTGACTGGATGCTGACTCTGGTTCCTAGAACTTCCAGCGGCTCTAAGAACTGTCACATGTTCTGGAAATGCTACTGGTTCTAGAACTGTCATGTTCTGGAACTAGCTGTCGCTTTGTCTGGCACCTGCTCTGTGGTTCTGTGTAGTTCTTCCATAGCACTGGCTGTGGTACTGATTCTGGCTCTCGTTCTTGCACCAGTACTGGCAGTGCCATTGGTTCATGAACTGTTGCTGGTTTAGAACGGCCTCCGGTTCTAAGTCCAGAACTGGTTCACATTCTGGTTCCGGCTCTGATTCTGCCTCCTCAGGGACCTCCTCTCTCACTCCTCCTCACTACAATAAACTAGAACAATAAAACGGGTTAAGGTGTGTCTTCTCTACTGCTGATTTAAAAAAAAATTTAAACCTTTTTTTAACTAGGCAAGTCAGTTAAAGAACAAAGTCTTATATTCAATGGCCGGCCTAGGAACAGTCGGTTAACTGCCTGTTCGGGGGCAGAGCAGCAGTTGTACCTTGTCAGCTTGGGGATTTGAACTTGCAACCTTCAGGACACTAGTCACGCTCAACCACTAGGCTACCCTGCCGCCCCCAAATCTACACAGAACATCAGTAGAACACACTGATGGCCAATGGGACTCTGGCTAAGATAGTGGTGCTCTATATAGGGAAAGGAATATAGTTCAATGGCAGCCACGGTACCTTTGATGGTCAACTTGTACAGAGCCCTCTTCTCTGCGTTGAAGTTGACTCTGTAGTGGTCCATGTTCTCATAACCAGGCTCCAGGGTCTCCACGATGCAGGTACTGGACGCCACATTCACCCTGGCAAGGAGATGGGGATATAAATGAGGTAGCACAAACACAGAGAAGGATAGAGGATAGACAGAATGTGGGACAGACAGAGAGTTTGAATGAGACGGAAACAAAATGAAAAGACTATAAAGTATTGATCAGTAGAATGTCCCAAACCATTCCAAAATTCTAACAAATCGTACTTCTTATTAGTTACTTCTTATTAGTAACTATTAGTTACGTCTTATTGGTTATTTATTATCAGTTATTTATAATCAGTACCAGATTAAAAATAAGACTCACTTTACAATCAAGTCTTTTGCAATCTGAAAAAGGGAAAAAGACAAAATGATTAAAAGCAAATTAACGTAAAAGATAGATAACAACAATTCCAGTATGAAATATGTTTTCAAAGTCTTTCCAATATTGTATTTTATTGAATTGCATCCATCAATATTGGGTGAATCTACATCTTCAGTCACAGTCTTCATGTACCCACAATAACAATCTGGACGTACCCCAACCAAAAACCCTGGACTGAACGGAGATATCATTGCCATGCTGAGAGCATTCAATGTCAGCAGAATGAACGCCGATGACTCGGTGACGCACCACGCGTACAGGGCAAGCAGGTACGGGTCCGTAAAACCATTAGGGACTCAAAAAGACAATAGAGACTCAAATTTGAATTGATGTTCGTTAATTTAGACTCGGATGTGGCAAGGACTACAGACTATCACAGAATACAAAGGCAAATCCAGCGGTGTGGTTCCTACTGAAGCCCCCATCCCAGACGAGCAAACAACACTCTATGCTCGCTTCGGGGTAGACAATACCGAGCCATCCAGGAAGAATCTCACTGCTAGGGGCGACCAGGTGCTTTCATTCTCCGAGGCTGGCGTGAGGAAAACTCAAAAAAGAAAAAAAGAGTGTAGACTCACAAAACCACCTCAGGGTGTGTGCTGACAAACTGGCGGGCGTCTTCTCGGACATCTTTAACCTGTCCCTGTCTCAGGCTGTAGTCCCCACCTACTTCAAGGAGACCAGCATCGTCCCAGTGCCCAAGAAAAACTAAGGTGACATGCTCAAATGACTAAATCGCCACGTTGGTGCTCCAGGCTGGTCATGGCCCACATGCTAGGCACGCTGAGGGTCTGATACCAACAGGCTCAGAGACAGGTTCTATCTACAAGCCATCAGACTGCTGAACACTTGAACTGGACTGACCACCTGTTCTGATTCTCCACATTACATTTACATTTAAGTCATTTAGCAGACAGCTCTTATCCAGAGCGACTTACAAAGTGGTGAATTCACCTTCTGACATCCAGTGGAACAGCCACTTTACAATAGTGCATCTAAATCATTTAAGGGGGGTGAGAAGGTTACTTATCCTATCCTAGGTATTCCTTGAAGAGGTGGGGTTTCAGGTGTCTCCGGAAGGTGGTGATTGACTCCCGCTGTCCTGGCGTCTTGAGGGAGTTTGTTCCACCATTGGGGGGCCAGAGCAGCGAACAGTTTTGACTGGGCTGAGGCGGGAAATGTACTTCCTCAGTGGTAGGGAGCGAGAGCAGGCCAGAGGTGGATGAACGCAGTGCCCTTGTTTGGGTGTAAGGGACAGTCAGAGCCTGGAGGTACTGCGGTGCCGTTCCCTCACAGCTCCGTAGGCAAGCACCATGGTCTTGTAGCGGATACGAGCTTCAACTGGAAGCCAGTAGCATACACTCACTCACTCAGACACTCACTCACTCAGACACTCACTCACTCAGACACTCACTCACTCAGACACTCCTACCCCTGTACATATTACTCACTCAGCTCCTCCTCACTCCTCACTCACTCACTCAGACACTAACTCACTCAGACACCCTCACTCACTCATAGACACTCCACACTCACTCACTCACTCACTCACTCCTCACTCACTATACTAGCCTCCACTCACTCACTCGGTACCCTACTCACTCACCTTTACCCCTACATTGACTCTTACCTCTAAGCCCTGTATATAGCCTCCACGTGACTCTGTGCGGTACCCCTATTATATCACTCACATTGACTCTGTACGTACCCCCTGTATATAGCCTCCACATTGACTCTAAGTGCCAATGCCCCCTGTATATAGCCTCATGGCTCATTTACCCGTACCCCCTGTATATACTTCTCTACATTGACTCTGTACTGGTACCCCCTGTATATAGCCTCCACATTGACTCTGTACCGGTACCCCCCTGTATATAGCCTCCACATTGACTCTGTGCGGTACCCCTGTATATAACCTCACAGTAGCTCTGTACCAGCACCCTGTATATAACTCCACATTGACTCTGTACCGGTACCCCCTGTATATAGCCTCCACATTGACTCTGTACCAATGCTCTATTATATAACCTCGTTATTATTTTACTGTGTTACTTGTATTTAATTTTTACTTTTAGTTTATTTAGTAAATATTTTCTTAAGTCTATTTCTTGAACTGCATTGTTGGTTAAGGGCTTGTAAGTAAGCATTTCACGGTAAGGTCTACACCTGCTGTAGTCAGCGCATGTAACAAATACAATTTGATTTGATTCGATTTGACACACACACACACACACACACACACACACACACACACATGCTACCCACACATCACAACTGCTGCTACTAGACTCTTATTATGAATGATAAATACTCCATAATTTAAACACATTTCCCTCAATCCCCCCCTTTCATGTGTAAATATTGTACTATACATTGTGCCTTTCCTATATTATTATTATATTCTATATTATATTATAATTAAGCTACAATGTTTATTCTATTCTACGGAGACATTTACTTTATGTTCCTGTTCTTATCTTTAATTATTCATGATTGTTGTTGCATCGTTCTTTAAGGAACCTACAAGGAAGCGTTTCATTGGACGATGTATACCATGTGTATCCTGTACATGTGACTAATAAAACTGGAAACTATCATGTTGCATCGTACCGCGTCGTGTCGTCCCGTATCGTACCATACTGTTTGGTATCGTACTGTACTGTTTGGTATCGTACTGTATTGTATGGTATCGTACTGTATTGTATGGCATCGTACTGTATTGTATGGTATCGTACTGTATTGTATGGTATCGTACTGTATCATACTGTATTGTATTGTATTGTATGGTATCGTACTGTATCATACTGTATTGTATTGTATTGTATGGTTTTGTATTGTACGGTATCGTACTGTATCATACTGTATTGTATTGTATGGTATCGTACTGTATCATACTGTATTGTATGGTATCGTACTGTAGTATCATACTGTATTGTATTGTATTGTATTGTATGGTTTTGTATTGTACGGTATCGTACTGTATTGTATGGCATCGTACTGTATTGTATGGCATGCGTACTGTATCATACTGTATTGTATTGTATGGTATAGTACTGTATTGTATGGTATTGTACTGTACTGTATGGTATTGTATCGTATCGTACTGTATTGTATTGTATTGTATGGTATTGTATTGTACGGTATCGTACTGTATGGTATCGTACTGTATTGTATGGCATCGTACTGTATCATACTGTATTGTATTGTATGGTATAGTACTGTATTGTATGGTATTGTACTGTACTGTATGGTATTGTATTGTACTGTATTGTATGGTATCGTACTGTATTGTATGGTATCGTACAGTATTGTATTGTATGGTATAGTACTGTATTGTATTGTATGGTATAGTACTGTATTGTATGGTATTGTACTGTACTGTATGGTATTGTATCGTATCGTACTGTATTGTATTGTATGGTATTGTATTGTAGGGTATCGTACTGTATTGTATGGTATCGTACTGTATTGTATGGCATCGTACTGTATCATACTGTATTGTATTGTATGGTATAGTACTGTATTGTATGGTATTGTACTGTACTGTATGGTATTGTATCGTATCGTACTGTATTGTATTGTATGGTATTGTATTGTGCGATTATCATTACTTTGTATTGTATAATCGTACTGTATTGTATGGCATCGTGCTATCATACATATTGTATGGTATAATTACTGTATTGTATGGTATTATGCCTGTACTGTATGGTATGTCGTATCATACTATGTATGGTATTGCTTCATGCTCAGTACTGTATTGTATTGTATTGTATGGTATTGTGTTATGCGATTATCGTACTGTATTGTATGGCATCGTACTGTATTGTATGGCATCGTACTGTATCATACTGTATGGTATTGTATGGTATAGTACTGTATTGTATGGTATACTGTATTGTATTGTATGGTATTGTATTGCTTAATCATACAGTATTACATGTGGTATGTGTATTGTATGGTATAGTACTGTATTGTATGGTATTGTACTGTACTGTATGGTATTGTATGGTAATCGTACTGTATTGTATTGTATGGTATTGTATCATACTGTATTGTATTGTATGGTATCATACTGTACTGTATTGTATGGTATTGTATTGTACTGTATGTTATTGTATTATCGTACTGTATTGTATTGTATGGTATCATTTTGTATTGTATGGTATCGTACTTTATTGTACTGTATTGTGTATGGTATTGTATTATTGTATGGTACTGTGTTGTATGGTATTGTATTGTATCGTATGGTATACTTTATTGTACTGTACTGTATGGTATTGTATTGTGCGGTATGGTACTGTATTGTATGGTATCGTACTGTATTGTGTGGTATTGTATTGTATGGTATCGTACTGTATCATACTGTATTGTATTGTATTGTATAGTACTGTATTGTACTGTATTGTATGGTATTGTATTGTAATTATCGTACTTTATTGTACTGTATTGTATGGTATTGTGTTATGTACGGTATCGTACTGTATTGTATGGTATCATACTGTATTGTATGGCATCGTATGTATCAGTACTATTGTATTGTATGGTATTGTATTGTATGGTATTGTATTGTACTGTACTGTATGGTATTGTATGGTATCATACTGTATTGTATGGTATCGTACTGTATTGTATGGCATCGTACTGTATCATACTGTATTGTATTGTATGGTATAAGTGCCATGTATAATTATGCGTATTGTACTGTATAATTATCGTACTGTATTGTACTGTATTGTATTGTATGGTATTGTATTGTACGGTGCTCATTACTAGTGTTATATGGTATCATACTGTATTGTATGGTATCATACTGTATTGTATGAGTATAGTATTTTATGTGTATGGTATCGTACTAACATTGTACTGTATTGTATTGTATGGTATTGTATTGTATGAGTATCGTACAGTATTTATGGTATCGTACTGTATTATGTGTATTGTATTGTATCGTGTCATTATATTGTGTATGGTATCGTACTGTATTGTACTGTATTGTATTGTATGGTATTGTATTGTACGGTATCGTACAGTATTGTATGGTATCGTACTGTATTGTATTGTATTGTATTGTATCGTATCGTACAGTATTGTATGGTATCGTACTGTATTGTATGGTATCGTACTGTATTGTATGGTATCGTACAGTATTGTATTGTATGGTATAGTACTGTATTGTATGGTATTGTACTGTACTGTATGGTATTGTATCGTATCGTACTGTATTGTATTGTATGGTATTGTATTGTACGGTATCGTACTGTATTGTATGGTATCATACTGTATTGTATTGTATGGTATAGTATTGTATTGTATGTTATTGTATT
>NW_027000487.1:5000-8628 GCF_036934945.1 Oncorhynchus masou masou
AGCCAGGAGAATAGAGATACACCACATGACCAACAGTATGTGGACACCTGCTCGTCAAACATCTCATCTCATAATCAGGGGCTTTAATATGGATGTTGCCGCCCTTGCTGCTATAACAGCCTCCACTCTTCTGGGAGTGATGTCGAGGCGATGAGGACTGGTTCGCAGTTGGCGTTCCAGTTCATCCCAGAGGTGTTTGTTGAGGTCAGGGCTCTAATAGAGGCCAGTAAAGTTCTTCCACACCGATCTCGAAAATCCATTTCTGTATGGACATCACTTTGTGCATGGGGACGTTGTCATGCTGAAACAGGAAAGGGCCTACCCCAAACTGATGCCTCAAAGTTGGAAGTACAGAATCGTCTAGAATGTTATTGTATGATGTAGCGTTAAGACTTCTCTTCACTGGAACTAAGGGCCAAGCATGAACCATGAAAAACAGCCCTAGGCCATTACTCCTCCTCCACCAAACTTTACAGTTGGCACTATGCATTCAGGCAGGTAGTGTTCTCCTGCCATGCGCCAAACTCAGATTAGTCCGTCGGACTGCCAGATGGTGAAACATGATTCATCACTCCAGAGAACACGCTTCCACTGCATGGTGATCTTAGGCTTTGTGTGCGGCTGCTCAGCCATGGAAACCCATATCATGAAGCCCCCAGAGGAACAGTTATTGTTCTGAAGTTGGTTCCAGAGGCAGTTTGGAACTCGGTAGTGAGTGTTGCAACCGAGGACAGACGATTTTTACTCGCTATGCGCTTCAGCATTTGATGGTCCTGTTCTATGAGCTTGTGTGGCCTACCACTTCGCTGGAGGAGACGTTGTTGCTCCTTTTGTTTCCACTTCACAATAACAGCACTTACAGTTGACTGGGGCAGCTCTAGCAGGGCAACAAATTGTATGAACTAACTTGATGGAAAGGTGGCAGCCTTTGACGGTGCCACGTTGGTGCTGCCGATGTTTATCTATGGAGATTGCATGGCTGTGTGCTCAATATTTTTTTTTTACATCTGAAATAGCTGAATCCACTAATCTGAAGGGTGTCCACATACTTGTGTATTTATATTGTATGTAGGTACAGTAATTAATGTACCATAGGTACGTAAGGTCATATGATATGTGTTGTATCTTCTACGGTATGCAGACCAGCAGAGCCAGCACCAGGATAATAGAGATATGTAGGAACAGTAATAGAGGTGCTTATTCTGTGTTATACTAAGTGTTGGTACCTTCCAGAGGATGCAGACCAGCAGAGCCAGCACCAGGATAATAGAGATATGTAGGAACAGTAATAGAGGTGCTTATTCTGTGTTATACTAAGTGTTGGTACCTTCCAGAGGATGCAGACCAGCAGAGCCAGCACCAGGATAATAGAGATATGTAGGAACAGTAATAGAGGTGCTTATTCTGTGTTATACTAGGTGTTGGTACCTTCCAGAGGATGCAGACCAGCAGAGACAGCACCAAGATACCAGCCAAGATGGCTATGAGAATCCACCACCAGGGGATCCAGTACTGGGCAGTCAGACCAACCTCTGGGTAAATCATCACTGGGACCTACAGGGGAAACACAGTCATATAAGGTGATGAGTGTTTTATTGTGAAGTGTCTTGTCTTTACTGTGTATGTGTCACGAGTATTTTCCTGGTCAGGTCATGTGATCAGGAAAAACTCATGGCTCTAGTTGTTCATTGTAAGAGTGTGTGTGTCACTCAGTGTGTGTGTGTCTAAGTGTGTGTATGTGTGTGTGTCTCTGTGTGTGTCTCTCAGTGTGATTGCATGTGTGTCTCTCAGTTTGTGTGTATCTTTCAGTGTGTCTGTCTGTGTGTCTCAGTCTCTCAGTGTGATTGCATGTGTGTCTCTCAGTGTGTGTGTGTCTTTCAGTGTGTGTGTGTATGTGTGTGTGTGTGTGTATGTGTGTCTCCCAGTGTGTGTGTGTGTGTGTGTGTGTGTGTGTGTGTGTGTGTGTGTGTGTGTGTGTGTGTGTGTGTGTGTGTGTGTGTGTGTGTGTGTGTGTTTACCTGTGCAGCAGCATCCCTCAGCACCAGGTGTTTGATGCTGAGACTTGACTGTGATGTTGGCTCTAACCAGCAGCTCCAGAGCACTGACTGATGGGAACTCCTAAGAGAGATGAAAAGAGAGGGATGGAAAAGAGAAGAGGAGAGAGGAAAAGAGGAGGAGAGAGAGAGAGAGAGACATGAAAAAGAGAAGAGAGAGAGAAACATGAAAAAGAGAAGAAAGAGAGAGACATGAAAAAGAGAAGAAGAAAGAGAGAGAGACATGAAAAAGAGAAGAAGAAAGAGAGAGAGGGGGGAGAAGAAAGGATAGAGAAGATTAACACTAGTCATATACTAGGTGAAGGGGATTAGCGTGGCTCTGACCAGTAGCTCCAGAACCCAATCTGAAGGAAACTCCTGACAGCAAGAAATCACATCAATACATGATGTATCCATTAAAGGATACAGAAATCCCTTTTAACATCAATAGTTGTCTTGGCACATCGTGCTTTATAGCAGGCCAGCCTAGACCCCATAGAGCAAGCAGAAGCAGAGAAGACATCCTCAACACAGACATTTGACATCATCAATGATATATTTACATGAGATGGTCTATAATAGGTTAGCCTGGCAAGAGACCGAGATCATTTTGTGCATTTGCCAACTCCTATGACTCATTCCTCATTGTTTCATGTACAATGAATGACAAGGAACACGGATAATGACGGCTTATGATGATTTATACATTGTCATAACAAAACGCAAAGTGTCCCTCGTGTTGCCTTGCAGTTACTGTATGCGATCGGCTCTCACTCCTTCATCATGCCCTTTCACAGTTACTGTTTCAGCAATACAAATGCTACTATTTAACATACACTTTGCATTAAGTTGGTACTTCAGGAAAACGTGCCAAGCAGAGACATGAAAAGTTGGAGCTGTGACAGAGTAATGGCCACAGTGTTCAGAGGTGTTGTTGTTGAGGGGTAGTGTTGTTTGAGGGGTGGTGTTGTTGAGGGGTAGTGTTGTTGAGGGGTAGTGTTGTTGAGGGGTAGTGTTGTTGAGGGGTAGTGTTGTTTGAGGGGTAGTGTTGTTTGAGGGGTAGTGTTGTTTAGGGGTAGTGTTGTTTGAGGGGTAGTCTTGTTTGAGGGGTAGTGTGTCAGGATTTGGCCAGGGTTGTTCCGGGTTTTGGTCACTAGATGCCCCCATTGTGCTTTTTGACCTTATGTTTTTTCCCTTGTTCCCCATTATTATTTGCACCTGTGCCTCGTTTTCCCTAATTGTATTTAAACCCTTAGTTTCCCTCAGTTCTGTGCTCTGTGTTTGTATGTTAGCACCCAGCCCTAGTGTTCTGTGTTTTCTTGTCGATTCCGGTGGATGCTCTTGTGGAATTCTGTTTTTGTTTTGAGTATCTCTTGAGGCTTTTTGTGCTATTCCTACCACCTTTTGGATTTGCCTTTTTTGTATTGAAGGACTTCTCCTTTTTTTTTACTTTATTAAATACACCGTCTTAAGTACTGCTGTGTCTGCCTCATCTTCTGGGTTCTGCTGACTATTCGTGGCTCAGTTGGTTAAGTGACTGTTTCTCACTCCGGAGACCCAGGTTCGTAACCGGGTCCTGACATAGTGTTGTTGAG
>NW_027000488.1:2500-8626 GCF_036934945.1 Oncorhynchus masou masou
ACTACTGCTACTACTGCTGTGACTACTACTACTACTACTGCTACTACTACTACCACTACCACTACTACCACTACCACTACTACACACACACACACACACCCACACATACTGAGCTGCATACTGAGCCAGGACAGTAAAGTAAATTTGTGTGTACTGTGTAACTGTCTGTATATGTCTATCTGTGTCTATATATGTCTCTCTGTGTCTATATGTCTCTATGTGTCTATATATGTCTCTCTGTGTCTATATATGTCTCTATGTGTCTATATATGTCTCTATGTGCCTATATATGTCTCTCTGTGTCTATATATATGTCTCTATGTGTCTGTATATATGTCTCTGTGTCTATATATGTCTCTGTGTGTCTATATATGTCTCTCTGTGTCTATATATGTCTCTATGTGTCTATATATATGTCTCTGTGTGTCTATATATGTCTCTATGTGTCTATAAATGTCTCTCTGTGTCTATATATGTCTCTGTGTGTCTATATATGTCTCTAAGTGTCTGTATATGTCTCTATGTGTCTATATATGTCTCTGTGTGTCTATATATGTCTCTCTGTGTCTATATATGTCTCTGTGTGTCTGTATATGTCTCTGTGTGTCTATAAATGTCTGTGTGTCTATATATGTCTCTGTGTGTCTATATATGTCTCTATGTGTCTGTATATGTCTCTCTGTGTCTATATATGTCTCTGTCTGTCTATATATGTCTCTCTGTATCTATATATGTATCTGTGTGTCTATATATGTCTCTGTGTCTATATATGTCTCTATGTGTCTATATATGTCTCTATGTCTCTCTCTGTGTCTATATATGTCTCCTGTGTGTCTATATATGTCTCTATGTGTATATATATGTCTCTGTATCTATATATGTATCTGTGTGTCTATATATGTCTCTCTGTGTGTCTATATATGTCACTATGTCTATATGTATCTGTGTGTCTATGTCTCTAAGTATGTCTATATATGTTCTGTGTGTCTATATATGTCTCTGTGTGTCTATATATGTCTGAATATACCCCTGTGTGTCTGTATATGTCTCTGTGTGTCTATATATGACTCTGTGTGTCTATATATGTCTGTGTGTCTATATATGTTTATCTGTGTCTATAAATAGTCTCTTTGTGTGTCTATATGTCTCCATGTGTCTATATATGTCTCTATGTATCTATATATGTCTCTATGTATCTATATATGTCTCTGTGTATCTATATATGTCTCTGTGTGTCTATATATGTCTCTGTGTGTTTATATATGTCTCTGTATGTCTGTATGTGTGTGTCTGTCTCTAAGTGTCTGTCTCCCTGTGTGTGTGTCAGGTCCCTATAGGTATATATATATATGTGTCAGGTCCCTATAGGTATATATATATATGTGTCAGGTCCCTATAGGTATATATATATGTGTGTGTGTGTCAGGTCCCTATAGGTATATATATATGTGTGTGTGTGTTAGGTCCCTATAGGTATATATATATGTGTGTGTGTGTAAGGTCCCTATAGGTATATATATATGTGTGTGTGTGTGTTAGGTCCCTATAGGTATATATATATGTGTGTGTGTGCAGGTCCCTATAGGTATATATATATGTGTGTGTGTTAGGTCCCTATAGGTATATATATATGTGTGTGTGTCAGGTCCCTATAGGTATATATATATGTGTGTGTGTGTGCTAGGTCCCTATAGGTATATATATATATATGTGTGTCAGGTCCCTATAGGTATATATATATGTGTGTCAGGTCCCTATAGGTATATATATATATGTGTCAGGTCCCTATAGGTATATATATATATGTGTGTGTGCTAGGTCCCTATAGGTATATATATATATAGTGTGTCAGGTCCCTATAGGTATATATATATGTGTGTGTGTCAGGTCCCTATAGGTATATATATATGTGTGTGTGTCAGGTCCCTATAGGTATATATATATATGATATATGTGTGTCAGGTCCCTATAGGTATATATATATATATGTGTGTCAGGTCCCTATAGGTATATATATATATGTGTGTGTGTCAGGTCCCTATAGGTATATATATATGTGTGTGTGTGTCAGGTCCCTATAGGTATATATATATGTGTGTGTGTGTGTCAGGTCCCTATAGGTATATATATATATATGTGTGTGTGTCAGGTCCCTATAGGTATATATATATATGTGTGTGTGTCAGGTCCCTATAGGTATATATATATATATATATGTGTGTCAGGTCCCTATAGGTATATATATATGTGTGTGTGTGTCAGGTCCCTATAGGTATATATATATATTGTGTGTCAGGTCCCTATAGGTATATATATGTGTGTGTCAGGTCCCTATAGGTATATATATATATATGTGTGTCAGGTCCCTATAGGTATATATATATATGTGTGTGTCAGGTCCCTATAGGTATATATATATGTGTGTGTCAGGTCCCTATAGGTATATATATATGTGTGTGTCAGGTCCCTATAGGTATATATATATATGTGTGTGTCAGGTCCCTATAGGTATATATATATGTGTGTGTGTCAGGTCCCTATAGGTATATATATATATATATGTGTGTGTGTGTCAGGTCCCTATAGGTATATATATATAGTGTGTGTCAGGTCCCTATAGGTATATATATATATGTGTGTCAGGTCCCTATAGGTATATATATATGTGTGTGTCAGGTCCCTATAGGTATATATATATTGTGTGTGTCAGGTCCCTATAGGTATATATATATGTGTCAGTCCCTATATATATATATATGTGTGTCAGGTCCCTATAGGTATATATATATATGTGTGTCAGGTCCCTATAGGTATATATATATGTGTGTGTGTCAGGTCCCTATAGGTATATATATATGTGTGTGTGTCAGGTCCCTATAGGTATATATATATATATGTGTGTCAGGTCCCTATAGGTATATATATATGTGTTGTGTCAGGTCCCTATAGGTATATATATATGTGTGTGTCTATAGGTCCCTATAGGTATATATATATATATATGTATGTGTGTCAGGTCCCTATAGGTATATATATATATGTGTGTCAGGTCCCTATAGGTATATATATATATATGTGTGTCAGGTCCCTATAGGTATATATATAGTGTGTGTCAGGTCCCTATAGGTATATATATATATGTGTGTCAGGTCCCTATAGGTATATATATGTGTGTGTCAGGTCCCTATAGGTATATATATATGTGTGTGTCAGGTCCCTATAGGTATATATATATATATGTGTGTCAGGTCCCTATAGGTATATATATATATGTGTGTGTCAGGTCCCTATAGGTATATATATATATGTGTGTCAGGTCCCTATAGGTATATATATATATGTGTGTCAGGTCCCTATAGGTATATATATATATGTGTGTCAGGTCCCTATAGGTATATATATATGTGTGTGTCAGGTCCCTATAGGTATATATATATATGTGTGTCAGGTCCCTATAGGTATATATATATATATGTGTGTCAGGTCCCTATAGGTATATATATATATGTGTGTCAGGTCCCTATAGGTATATATATATATGTGTGTCAGGTCCCTATAGGTATATATATATATGTGTGTCAGGTCCCTATAGGTATATATATATATGTGTGTCAGGTCCCTATAGGTATATATATATATGTGTGTCAGGTCCCTATAGGTATATATATATATGTGTGTCAGGTCCCTATAGGTATATATATATATGTGTGTGTCAGGTCCCTATAGGTATATATATATGTGTGTCAGGTCCCTATAGGTATATATATATATGTGTGTCAGGTCCCTATAGGTATATATATATGTGTGTGTCAGGTCCCTATAGGTATATATATATATATGTGTGTGTCAGGTCCCTATAGGTATATATATATATATGTGTGTCAGGTCCCTATAGGTATATATATATGTGTGTGTCAGGTCCCTATAGGTATATATATATATGTGTGTCAGGTCCCTATAGGTATATATATATATGTGTGTGTCAGGTCCCTATAGGTATATATATATATGTGTGTGTCAGGTCCCTATAGGTATATATATATATGTGTGTGTCAGGTCCCTATAGGTATATATATATAGTGTGTGTGTCAGGTCCCTATAGGTATATATATATGTGTGTCAGGTCCCTATAGGTATATATATATATGTGTGTGTCAGGTCCCTATAGGTATATATATATATGTGTGTCAGGTCCCTATAGGTATATATATATGTGTGTGTCAGGTCCCTATAGGTATATATATGTGTGTGTGTCAGGTCCCTATAGGTATATATATATATGTGTGTCAGGTCCCTATAGGTATATATATATATATGTGTGTGTGTGTCAGGTCCCTATAGGTATATATATATATGTGTGTGTCAGGTCCCTATAGGTATATATATATGTGTGTGTCAGGTCCCTATAGGTATATATATATGTGTGTGTGTCAGGTCCCTATAGGTATATATATATGTGTGTGTGTCAGGTCCCTATAGGTATATATATATATGTGTGTCAGGTCCCTATAGGTATATATATATGTGTGTGTGTCAGGTCCCTATAGGTATATATATATGTGTGTGTCAGGTCCCTATAGGTATATATATATGTGTGTGTCAGGTCCCTATAGGTATATATATGTGTGTGTGTGTCAGGTCCCTATAGGTATATATATATATATATATGTGTGTGTCAGGTCCCTATAGGTATATATATGTGTGTGTCAGGTCCCTATAGGTATATATATATGTGTGTCAGGTCCCTATAGGTATATATATATGTGTGTCAGGTCCCTATAGGTATATATATATGTGTGTCAGGTCCCTATAGGTATATATATGTGTGTCAGGTCCCTATAGGTATATATATGTGTGTCAGGTCCCTATAGGTATATATATATATGTGTGTCAGGTCCCTATAGTGTATATATATATGTGTGTCAGGTCCCTATAGGTATATATATATGTGTGTGTCAGGTCCCTATAGGATATATATATAGTGTGTGTGTCAGGTCCCTATAGGTATATATATATATGTGTGTCAGGTCCCTATAGGTATATATATATGTGTGTCAGGTCCCTATAGGTATATATATATATATAGTGTGTGTGTCAGGTCCCTATAGGTATATATATATATGTGTGTCAGGTCCCTATAGGTATATATATATATGTGTGTCAGGTCCCTATAGGTATATATATATGTGTGTGTGTGCAGGTCCCTATAGGTATATATATATGTGTGTCAGGTCCCTATAGGTATATATATATATATAGGTGTGTGTCAGGTCCCTATAGGTATATATATATGTGTGTGTGTGTCAGGTCCCTATAGGTATATATATGTGTGTCAGGTCCCTTGCCTCTGACTTGCTGCTCCAGACTCAGTATGACGCCACGGCCTGATGCAGTATGAGCAGTTTGGTCTGTGGCTTGTCACTCTTCAGGTGCAGCTGCACCATGCGCCCCAGCTCCTTGAAAGCTTCGTTGATGTCTCGGACACGCAGCCGTTCCCGGGCGTTGTTGGCCATCCTCGTTCCTTCTCACGTTCGATCTTCTGCTCCGGTGACAAGTCCTCGTCGTCCGCGTTGCTGTGGGACCGATATAGGGACTGATCAGCACCAGCGAAACCCAACACTCACCCCAGGCTTGAGCCATTTTGAAAACGCCAGCTACAGTGGATGAAGCCGGGTTCAGACTGAATCTCTGTTTATAGGAGTTGTGATGCCTATCCATTTACCTGTACAGCTGACCATACTGTATACTATACTGTATAGATATATATGCAGATGGTGATGTAACCTGAAAACAATTCATTTTCTATTTTCAATCGTTCAATGTAGTACATCAGGATAACAACTGTGGTACTGCAGGATACCAACTGCAGTACTTCAGGATAACGACTGTAGTACTGCAGGATACCAACTGCAGTACTGCAGGATACTGACTGTAGTACTGCAGCATACTGACTGTAGTACTGCAGGATACCAACTGTAGTACTGCAAGATACCAACTGTAGTAGTGCAGGATACCGACTGTAGTACTGCAGGATACTGCCTGTAGTACTGCAGGATACCAACTGTAGTACTGCAGGATAATGACTGTAGTACTGCAGCATACCAACTGTAGTACTGCAGGATACTG
>NW_027000489.1:0-8625 GCF_036934945.1 Oncorhynchus masou masou
TACCATATTACAGCACCATAATACAGCATCATAATACAGTACCATAATACAGTACCATAATACAGTCGGGAGCAGTGCCGTAATACAGTACCATAATACTGCCTGTGAAACAATACCATAATACAGTACCATTAATACAGCCAGGAACAGTACCATACTCCAGCCAGGACGTACCATGATACAGCCAGGAGCAGTACCATAATACAGTACCATAATACATTACCATAATACAGCCAGGAACAGTACCATACTCCAGCCAGGAGCAGTACCATGATACAGCCAGGAACAGTACCATAATACAGCCAGGAACAGTACCATAATACAGTACCATAATACAGTCAGAGAACAGTACCAATAATACAGTACCATAATACAGTACCATATAATACAGCCAGGAACAGTACCATAATACAGCCAGGAACAGTACCATAATACAGTACCATAGAGTAACATAATACAGTACCATAATACAGTACCATAATACAGTACCATAATACAGCCATCAGCAGTACCAAAATACAGTACCATAATACAGTACCATAATACAGCCAGGAACAGTACTGCAATACAGTACCATAATACAGTACCATAATACAGCCAGGAACAGTACCATAATACAGTACCATAATACAGCCAGGAACAGTACCATAATACAGTACCATAATACAGTACCATAATACAGTCAGGAACAGTACCATAATACAGCCAGGAACAGTACCATAATACAGTCAGGAACAGTACAATAATACAGTACCATAATACAGTACCAGAAACAGCCAGGAACAGTACCATAATACAGCCAGGAACAGTACCATAATACGGTGCAACAGTACCATAATACAGTACCATAATACAGTCCCAGGATACAGTACCATAATACAGTACCATAATACAGCCAGGGAACAGTACCCGTAATACAGCCAGGAACAGTACCATAATACAGTACCATAATACAGTAGCATAAATACAGTACCATAATACAGTACCATAATACAGTACCATAATAACAGCCAGGAACAGTACCATAATACAGCCAGGAGCAGTACCATAATACAGTACCATAATACAGTAACAAAATACAGTACCATAATACAGTACCATAATACAGCACCATAATACTGCCAGGAACAGTACCATAATACAGCCAGGAGAAGTACCATAATACAGTACCATAATACAGCCAGGAACAGTACCATAATACAGCCAGGAACAGTACCATAATACAGCCAGGAGCAGTACCATAATACAGTACCATAATACAGCACCATAATACAGTATCATAATACAGTACCATAATACAGTACCATAATACAGTCGGGAGCAGTACCGTAATACAGTACCATAATACAGCCAGGAACAATACCATAATACAGTACCATAATACAGCCAGGAACAGTACCATACTCCAGCCAGGAGCAGTACCATGATACAGCCAGGAGCAGTACCATAATACAGTACCATAATACATTACCATAATACAGCCAGGAACAGTACCATACTCCAGCCAGGAGCAGTACCATGATACAGCCATGGAACAGTACCATAATACAGTACCATAATACAGTACCATAATACAGCCAGGAACAGTACCATAATACAGTCAGGAAACAAGTACCATGATACAGCCAGGAACAGTACCATAATACAGTACCATAATACATTACCATAATACAGTCAGGAACAGTACCATAATACAGTACCATAATACATTACCATACTCCAGCCAGGAGCAGTACCATGATACAGCCAGGAACAGTACCATAATACAGTACCATAATACATTACCATAATACAGTCAGGAACAGTACCATAATACAGTCAGGAACAGTACCATAATAGAGTAACATAATACAGTACCATAATACAGTCAGGAACAGTACAATAATACAGTACCATAATACAGTACCATAATACAGTACCATAATACAGTCAGGAGAGCAGTACCATAATACAGTACCATAATACAGTCAGGAGCAGTACCGTAATACAGTACCATAATACAGTACCATAATACAGTAAGGAGCAGTACCGTAATACAGTACCATAATACAGCCACGAACAGTACCATAATACAGTACCAAAAACAGCCAGGAACAGTACCATAATACAGCCAGGAACAGTACCATAATACAGCCAGGAACAGTACCATAATACAGCCAGGAACAGTACCATAATACAGCCAGGAACAGTACCATAATACAGTACCATAATACAGTACCATAATACAGTCAGGAACAGTACCATAATACAGCCAGGAACAGTACCATAATCCAATACCATAATACAGTAACATAAATACAGTACCATAATACAGTACCATAATACAGTACCATAATACAGTACCATAATACAGTACCATAATACAGCCAGGAACAGTACCATAATACAGCCAGGAACAGTACCATAATCTAGCCAGGAGCAGTAACATAATACAGCACCATAAAACAGTACCATAATACAGTACCATAATACAGCCAGGAACAGTACCATAATCCAGTAATATAATACAGTACCATAATACAGCCAGGAGCAGTACCATAATACAGCCAGGAACAGTACCATAATACAGCCAGGAGCAGTGCCATAATACAGTACCATAATACAGCCAGGAACAGTACTATAATACAGCTGCCATAATACAGCCAGGAACATTACCATAATACAGTACCATAATACAGCCAAGAACAGTACCATAATACAGTACCATTATACAGTACCATAATACAGCCAGGAACAGTACCATAATACAGTACCATAATACAGTACCATAATACAGTACCATAATACAGTACCATAATACAGCCAGGAACAGTACCATAATACAGCCAGGAACAGTACCATAATTCTAGCCAGGAGCAGTACCATAATACAGTACCATAATACAGCCAGGAACAGTACCATAATACAGTACCATAATACAGCCAGGAGCAGTACCATAATACAGCACCATAATACAGCACCATAATACAGTACCATAATACAGTACCATAATACAGCCAGGAACAGTACAATAATACAGTACCATAATACATTACCATAATATAGCCATGAACAGTACCATAATACAGCCAGGAACAGTACCATAATACAGTACCATAATACAGTACCATAATACAGTCAGGAGCAGTGCCATAATACAGCACCATAATACAGCCAGGAACAGTACCATAATACAGCCAGGAACAGTACCATAATACAGTACCATAATACAGTACCGTAATATAGCCAGGAACAGTACCATAATATAGCCAGGAACAGTACCATAATACAGTACCATAATACAGTACCATACTACAGTCAGGAACAGTACCATAATACAGCCAGGAACAGTACCATAATACAGTACCATAATACAGTACCAGTAATATAGCCAGGAACAGTACCATAATACAGCCAGGAACAGTACCATAATACAGCCAGGAACAGTACCATAATACAGTACCATAATACAGTACCATACTATAGCCAGGAACAGTACCATAATATAGCCAGGAACAGTACCATAATACAGTACCATAATACAGTACCATACTATAGCCAGGAACAGTACCATAATACAGTACCATAATACAGTACCATAATACAGCCAGGAGCAGTACCATAATACAGCCAGGAACAGTACCATAATACAGTACCATAATACAGCCAGGAACAGTACCATAATACAGCCAGGAACAGTACCATAATACAGTACCATAATACAGCCAGGAACAGTACCATAATACAGTACCATACTACAGCCAGGAGCAGTACCATAATACAGTACCATAATACAGCCAGGAACAGTACCATAATACAGTACCATAATACAGCCAGGAACAGTACCATAATACAGCCAGGAACAGTACCATAATACAATACCATAATACAGTACCATAATACAGCCAGGAACAGTATCCTAATACAGCCAGAAACAGTACCATAATACAGTACCATAATACAGTACCATAATACAGCCAGGAACAGTACCATAATACAGTACCATAATACAGCCAGGAGCAGTACCATAATACAGTACCATAATACAGTACCAGGAGCAGTACCATAATACAGCCAGGAACAGTACTATAATACAGTACCATAATACAGCCAGGAACATTACCATAATACAGTACCATAATACAGCCAAGAACAGTACCATAATACAGTACCATAATACAGTACCATAATACAGCCAGGAGCAGTAACATAATACAGCACCATAATACAGTACCATAATACAGTACCATAATACAGCCAGGAACAGTACCATAATACAGTACCATAATACAGTACCATAATACAGCCAGGAACAGTACCATAATACAGCCAGGAACAGTACCATAATACTACCAGGAACAGTACCATAATACAGCCAGGAGCAGTACCATAATACAGTACCATAATACAGCCAGGAACAGTACCATAATACAGCCAGGAACAGTACCATAATACAGCCAGGAGCAGTACCATAATACAGTACCATAATACAGCCAGGAACAGTACCATAATAACACAGTACCATAATACAGTACCATAATACAGTACCATAATACAGCCAGGAACAGTACCATAATACAGCCAGGAACAGTACCATAATACAGTACCATAATACAGCCAGGAACAGTACCATAATACAGTACCATAATACAGCCAGGAGCAGTACCATAATACAGCCAGGAACAGTACCATAATACAGTACCATAATACAGCCAGGAACAGTACCATAATACAGTACCATAATACAGCCAGGAACAGTACCATAATACAGTACCATAATACAGTACCATAATACAGTACCATAATACAGTCCAGGAACAGTACCATAATACAGCCAGGAACAGTACCATAATACAGTACCATAATACAGTACCATAATACAGTACCATAATACAGCCAGGAACAGTACCATAATACAGCCAGGAGTACCATAATACAGTACCATAATACAGTACCATAATACAGTACCATAATACAGCCAGGAACAGTACCATAATACAGCCAGGAACAGTACCATAATACAGTACCATAATACAGTACCATAATACAGCCAGGAACAGTACCATAATACAGCCAGGACAGTACCATAATACAGTACCATAATACAGCCAGGAACAGTACCATAATACAGTACCATAATACAGCCAGGAACAGTACCATAATACAGTACCATAATACAGTACCATAATACAGCCAGGAACAGTACCATAATACAGTACCATAATACAGCCAGGAACAGTACCATAATACAGTACCATAATACAGCCAGGAGCAGTACCATAATACAGTACCATAATACAGTACCATAATACAGCCAGGAACAGTACCATAATACAGTACCATAATACAGCCAGGAACAGTACCATAATACAGTACCATAATACAGCCAGGAACAGTACCATAATACAGTACCATAATACAGCCAGGAACAGTACCATAATACAGTACCATAATACAGCCAGGAACAGTACCATAATACAGTACCATAATACAGTACCATAATACAGCCAGGAACAGTACCACAATACAGTACCATAATACAGTACCATAATACAGCCATGAACAGTACCATAATACAGTACCATAATACAGCCAGGAACAGTACCATAATACAGTACCATAATACAGCCAGGAACAGTACCATAATACAGTACCATAATACAGCCAGGAACAGTACCATAATACAGTACCATAATACAGTACCATAATACAGCCAGGAACAGTACCATAATACAGCCAGGAACAGTACCATAATACAGTACCATAATACAGCCAGGAACAGTACCATAATACAGTACCATAATACAGTACCATAATACAGTACCATAATACAGCCAGGAACAGTACCATAATACAGTACCATAATACAGCCAGGAACAGTACCATAATACAGTACCATAATACAGTACCATAATACAGTACCATAATACAGCCAGGAACAGTACCATAATACAGCCAGGAACAGTACCATAATACAGTACCATAATACAGTACCATAATACAGTACCATAATACAGCCAGGAACAGTACCATAATACAGCCAGGAACAGTACCATAATATAGCCAGGAGCAGTACCATAATACATTACCATAATACAGCCAGGAACAGTACCATAATACAGTACCATAATACAGCCAGGAACAGTACCATAATACAGTACCATAATACAGTACCATAATACAGCCAGGAACAGTATCATAATACAGTACCATAATACAGCCAGGAACAGTACCATAATACAGTACCATAATACAGCCAGGAACAGTACCATAATACAGTACCATAATACAGTACCATAATACAGCCAGGAACAGTACCGTAATACAGTACCATAATACAGTACCATAATACAGCCAGGAACAGTACCATAATACAGTACCATAATACAGCCAGGAACAGTACCATAATACAGTACCATAATACAGCCAGGAACAGTACCATAATACAGTACCATAATACAGCCAGGAACAGTACCATAATACAGTACCATAATACAGCCAGGAGCAGTACCATAATACAGTACCATAATACAGTACCATAATACAGCCAGGAACAGTACCGTAATACAGTACCATAATACAGTACCATAATACAGCCAGGAACAGTACCATAATACAGTACCATAATACAGCCAGGAACAGTACCATAATACAGTACCATAATACAGCCAGGAACAGTACCATAATACAGTACCATAATACAGCCAGGAGCAGTACCATAATACAGTACCATTATACAGTACCATAATACAGCCAGGAACAGTACTGCAATACAGTACCATAATACAGTACCATAATACAGCCATGAACAGTACCATAATACAGTACCATAATACAGCCAGGAGCAGTACCATAATACAGTACCATAATACAGCCAGGAACAGTACCATAATACAGTACCATAATACAGCCAGGAACAGTACCATAATACAGTCCATAATACAGTACCATAATACAGTACCATAATACAGTACCATAATACAGCCAGGAACAGTACCATAATACAGTACCATAATACAGCCAGGAGCAGTACCATAATACAGTACCATAATACAGCCAGGAACAGTACCATAATACAGTACCATAATACAGCCAGGAACAGTACCATAATACAGTACCATAATACAGCCAGGAACAGTACCATAATACAGTACCATAATACAGTACCATAATACAGCCAGGAACAGTACCATAATACAGTACCATAATACAGCCAGGAACAGTACCATAATACAGCACCATAATACAGCCAGGAACAGTACCATAATACAGCCAGGAGCAGCACATAATACGCCATAATACAGTACCATAATACAGTACCATAATACAGCCAGGAACAGTACCATAATACAGTACCATAATACAGCCAGGAGACAGTACCATAATACAGTACCATAATACAGCCAGGAACAGTACCATAATACAGTACCATAATACAGCCAGGAACAGTACACATAATACAGCCAGGAGCAGTACCATAATACAGCCAGGAGCAGCACCATAATACAGCCAGGAACAGTACCATAATACAGTACCATAATACAGCCAGGAACAGTACCATAATACAGTACCATAATACAGCCAGGAACAGTACCATAATACAGTACCATAATACAGTACCATAATACAGCCAGGAACAGTACCATAATACAGCCAGGAACAGTACCATAATACAGCCAGGAGCAGTACCACAATACAGTACCATAATACAGTACCATAATACAGTCAGGAACAGTACAATAATACAGTACCATAATACAGTACCAGAAAACAGACCATGGATACAGTACCATAATACAGCCAGGAACAGTACCATAATACAGTACCATAGAGTAACATAATACAGTACCATAATACAGTACCATAATACAGTACCATAATACAGTACCATAATACAGCCAGGAGCAGTACCATAATACAGTACCATAATACAGTACCATAATACAGCCAGGAACAGTACTGCAATACAGTACCATAATACAGTACCATAATACAGCCAGGAACAGTACCATAATACAGTACCATAATACAGCCAGGAACAGTACCATAATACAGTACCATAATACAGTACCATAATACAGTCAGGAACAGTACAATAATACAGCCAGGAACAGTACCATAATACAGTCAGGAACAGTACAATAATACAGTACCATAATACAGTACCAGAAAACAGCCAGGAACAGTACCATAATACAGCCAGGAACAGTACCATAATACAGTACCATAGAGTACCATAATACAGTACCATAATACAGTCCCATAATACAGTACCATAATACAGTACCATAATACAGCCAGGAACAGTACCATAATACAGCCAGGAACAGTACCATAATACAGTACCATAATACAGTAGCAAAATACAGTACCATAATACAGTACCATAATACAGTACCATAATACAGCCAGGAACAGTACCATAATACAGCCAGGAGCAGTACCATAATACAGTACCATAATACAGTAACAAAATACAGTACCATAATACAGTACCATAATATAGCACCATAATACTGCCAGGAACAGTACCATAATACAGCCAGGAGAAGTACCATAATACAGTACCATAATACAGCCAGGAACAGTACCATAATACAGCCAGGAACAGTACCATAATACAGCCAGGAGCAGTACCATAATACA
>NW_027000490.1:0-8622 GCF_036934945.1 Oncorhynchus masou masou
GTCAGACTACGGAGACGGGCACATCGTGCCCCACTTCCTAGCATTCTTCTTGCCAATGTCCAGTCTCTTGACAACAAGGTTGATGAAATCCGAGCAAGGGTAGCATTCCAGAGGGACATCAGAGACTGTAACGTTCTGTGCTTCACGGAAACATGGCTCACTGGAGAGACGCTCTCGGATGCGGTGCAGCCAGCGGGTTTCTCCACACATCGCGCCGACAGAAACAAACACCTTTCTGGTAAGAAGAGGGGTGGGGGTGTATGCCTTATGGCTAACGAGGCATGGTGCGATGAAAGAAACATACAGGAACTCAAATCCTTCTGTTCACCTGATTTAGAATTCCTCACAATCAAATGTAGACCGCATTATCTACCAAGAGAATTCTCTTCGATTATAATCACAGCCGTATATATCCCCCCCAAGCAGACACATCGATGGCTCTGAACGAACTGCATTCATTGTTGTTGGGGATTTTAACAAGGCTAATCTGAAAACAAGACTGAAAACAAGACTCCCTAAATTTTATCAGCATATCGATTGCGCAACCAGGGGCGGAAAAACCTTGGATCACTGTTACTCTAACTTCCGCGACGCATATAAGGCCCTGCCCCGCCCCTTTCGGAAAAGCTGACCACGACTCCATTTTGCTGATACCTGCCTACAGACAAAAGCTAAAAAAGAAGCTCCCACGCTGAGGTCTGTCCAACGCTGGTCCGACCAAGCTGACTCCACACTCCAAGACTGCTTCCATCACGTGGACTGGGACATGTTTCGTATTGCGTCAAATAACAACATTGACGAATACGCTGATTCGGTGTGCGAGTTCATTAGAATGTGCGTTGAAGATGTCGTTCCCATAGCAACGATTAAAACATTCCCTAACCAGAAACCTTGGATTGATGGCAGCATTCGCGTGAAACTGAAAGCGCGAACCAACATTTAAATGTAAATGTTTCAATCAGGGCAAGGTGTCTGGTAACATGACTGAATACAAACACTGCAGCTATTCCCTCCGTAAGGCTATCAAACAAGCTAAGCGTCAGTACAGAGACAAAGTAGAATCCCAATTCAACGGCTCAGACACAAGAGGCATGTGGCAGGGTCTACAGTCAATCACGGACTACAGGAAGAAATCCAGCCCAGTCACGGACAAGGATGTCTTGCTCCCAGGCAGACTAAATAACTTTTTTGCCCACTTTGAGGACAATACAGTGCCACCGACACTGCCTGCAAAGGAAAAATGCGGTCTCTCCTTCACTGCAGCCGAGGTGAGTAAAACATTTAAACGTGTTAACCCTCGCAAGGCTGCAGGCCCAGACGGCATCCCCAGCCGCGCCCTCAGAGCATGCGCAGACCAGCTGGCAGGTGTGTTTACGGACATATTCAATCAATCCCTATACCAGTCTGCTGTTCCCACATGCTTCAAGAGGGCCACCATTGTTCCTGTTCCCAAGAAAGCTAAGGTAACTGAGCTAAACGACTACCGCCCCGTAGCACTCATTTCCGTCATCATGAATTGCTTTGAGAGACTAGTCAAGGACCATATCACCTCCACCCTACCTGACACCCTAGACCCACTCCAATTTGCTTACCGCTCAAATAGGTCCACAGACGATGCAATCTCAACCACACTGCACACTGCCCTAACCCATCTGGACAAGAGGAATACCTATGTGAGAATGCTGTTCATCGACTACAGCTCTGCTTTCAACACCATAGTACCCTCCATGCTCGTCATCAAGCTCGAGACCCTGGGTCTCGACCCCGCCCTGTGCAACTGGGTACTGGACTTCCTGACGGGCCGCCCCCAGGTGGTGAGGGTAGGTAACAACATCTCCTCCCCGCTGATCCTCAACACTGGGGCCCCACAAGGGTGCGTTCTGAGCCCTCTCCTGTACTCCCTGTTCACCCACGACTGCGTGGCCACGCACGCCTCCAACTCAATCATCAAGTTTGCGGACAACACAACAGTGGTAGGCTTGATTACCAACAACAACGAGACGGCCTACATTGAGGAGGTGAGGGCCCTCGGAGTGTGGTGTCAGGAAAATAACCTCACACTCAACGTCAACAAAACTAAGGAGATGATTGTGGACTTCAGGAAACAGCAGAGGGATCACCCCCCTATCCACATCGATGGAACAGTAGTGGAGAGAGTAGCAAGTTTTAAGTTCCTCGGCATACACATCACAGACAAACTGAATTGGTCCACTCACACAGACAGCATCGTGAAGAAGGCGAAGCAGCGCCTCTTCAACCTCAGGAGGCTGAAGAAATTCGGCTTGTCACCAAAAGCACTCACAAACTTCTACAGATGCACAATCGAGAGCATCCTGGCGGGCTGTATCACCGCCTGGTACGGCAACTGCTCCGCCCTCAACCGTAAGGCTCTCCAGAGGGTAGTGAGGTCTGCACAACGCATCACCGGGGGCAAACTACCTGCCCTCCAGGACACCTACACCACCCGATGTTACAGGAAGGCCATAAAGATCATCAAGGACATCAACCACCCGAGCCACTGCCTGTTCACCCTGCTATCATCCAGAAGTAGGTCAGTACAGGTGCATCAAAGCTGGGACCGGAGACTGAGAAACAGCTTCTATCTCAAGGCCATCAGACTGTTAAACAGCCACCACTAACATTGAGTGGCTGCTGCCAACACACGGACACTGACTCAACTCCAGCCACTTTAATAATGGGAATTGATGGAAACGATGTAAATATATCACTAGCCATTTTAAACAATGCTACCTTATATAATGTTACTTACCCTACATTATTCATCTCCCATATGCATACGTATATACTGTACTCTATATCATCGACTGCATCCTTATGTAATACATGTATCACTAGCCACTTTTAACTATGCCACTTCGTTTACATACTCATCTCATATGTATATACTGTACTCGATACCATCTACTGTATCTTGCCTATGCTGCTCTGTACCATCACTCATTCATATATCCTTATGTACATATTCTTTATCCCCTTACACTGTGTATAAGACAGTAGTTTAGAATTGTTAGTTAGATTACTTGTTGGTTATTACTGCATTGTCGGAACTAGAAGCACAAGCATTTCGCTACACCGCATTAACATCTGCTAACCATGTGTATGTGACAAATAAATTTGAGTTTGAAATGTTCTGGTCATTTGCCAAAATAGGGTCTTACAATGAATGCTTGTTTTCTGTGGCCTGCCCATCATCGAGTTCAGTCCTCTCAAGCCTCTCTTGCATTGCCCACACTGAATTTCTCCTCAACCTTGTTTTTGAAATAAATTTAAGCAGTTCTTATCTTGCATCTGATGTCCTTTCAATTTCCCTGTGTCACCCTGGGCAAAGGTTATTCTCTTGAAATTAGGACATTGTTTTAATTCTTTGTTCACCCATGTTTTGTTGTTGTGGGAAATTCTAAAATCCTTCGTTTTGATGAAGGAGAACACAGAAGTTAACGTAGCAGGTTAGTGTCCAGTAGTAATTATTGGTTTAGGGAACAGAGTACTCAGATCTGTCATGTCTTGTTATGTCTGTTCCTGTCCTTTCTCTTCACTCTGTCTCTCTCTGCTGGTCTTTTTAGGTTACCTTCTCTGTCTCTCATTCTTCAGCTGTTCTACATCTACCCTAACTAGCTCATTCACTCTTTCACACCTGTTCTCTCTTCCCCCTCTGATTAGGTCTCTATTTCTCTCTCTGTTCCTGCTACTTTCAGTGTCTGATTCTTGTTTGTGTTTTTGATGCCAGAAGCAAGCTGTCGTCTCGTTTGCTTCCACCTTGTCCTATCCTGTCGGAGTCTGCCTGGCAGGTGCATCCTGCACTATACTACGTTCTTTTTGTTCCATTGTCAACGTTGGAAGAGGATTTATGCCATTCCTGTTTTTCATTAAAGAACTCTGTTTTCTGTTAAAACCGCTTTTGGGTCTTCACTCAAGTACATAACAGAAGAATCAGACCAGGAATGGACCCAGCGGCTCCGGACCCTTTTCACTCCGCCGTCGAGATCCAGGGAGCGATGCTAGGCAGACACGAGGAGGAATTGTCTGCTGCTCGACATGCCGTTGAGACCCTGGCCGTCCAAGTCTCCGACCTCACAAGACAGGTTCACCAACTCCACCTCGATCCACCGCCCACTTCCAGGGTTTCCGAGTCTCCGGAGCCCAGGATCAACAACCCGCCCTGTTACTCTGGGGAGCCCACTGAGTGCCGCTCATTCCTCACTCAGTGTGATGTGGTGTTCTCTCTCCAGCCCAACACTTACTCCAGGAGCGCAGCCCGCATCGCCTACGTCATTTCTCTCCTTACCGGACGGGGCGCGTGAGTGGGGCACGGCAATCTGGGAGGCGAGGGCTGAGTGTATTAACCAGTTTCAGGACTTTAAGGAGGAGATGATACGGGTTTTTGACCGTTCTGTTTTTGGGGAGGAGGCTTCCAGGGCCCTGTCTTCCCTATGTCAGGGGAATCGATCCATAACGGATTATTCTATTGAGTTTCGCACTCTCGCTGCCTCTAGTGACTGGAGCAGGCCGGCTTTGCTCGCTCGTTTTCTGGAGGGTCTCCTCGTCGAGGTTAAGGATGAGATCCTCTCCCGGGAGGTTCCTTCCAGTCTGGACTCCTTAATAGCCCTCGCTATTCGCATAGAGCGACGGTTTGATCTTCGTCGCCGAGCTCGTGGAAAGGAGCTCGCGTTCTCCGTTGCTCCCCTCTCCACATCACTGCCACCTGCCGCATCACTGCCACCCTCCTCCGCCGGCTCGGATGCTGAGCCTATGCAGCTGGGGGGTATCCGCATCTCGGCCAAGGAGAAGGAACGGAGAATCACCAATCGCCTCTGTCTCTACTGCGGCTCCGCTGGTCATTTTGTCACCTCATGTCCAGTAAAAGCCAGAGCTCATCAGTAAGGGGAGGGCTACTGGTGAGCGCAACTACTCAGGCCTCTCCTTCTGGATCACGCACTACCTTTCCGGTCCATCTCCGCTGGCCCGGTTCATCTGCTTCCTGCAGTGCCTTGATAGACTCTGGGGCGGAGGGCTGTTTTATGGACGAGACCTGGGCTCGGGAACATGACATTCCTCTCAGACAGTTAGGGGAGCCCACGGCCTTGTTCGCTTTAGATGGTAGTTCTCTCCCCAAGATTCAGCGTGAGACGCTGCCTTTAACCCTCACTGTCTCTGGTAATCATAGCGAAACCATTTCTTTTTTAATTTTTCGTTCACCTTTTACACCTGTTGTTTTGGGTCATCCCTGGCTAGTGCGCCATAACCCTTCTATTAATTGGTCTAGTAATACTATCCTATCCTGGAATGTTTCTTGTCATGTGACCTGTTTAATGTCTGCTATCCCTCCTGTTTCCTCTGTCTCTTCTTCACAGGAGGAGCCTGGCGATTTGACAGGGGTGCCGGAGGAGTATCACGATCTGCGCACGGTGTTCAGTCGTTCCAAGGCCACTTCTCTCCCTCCACACCGGTCGTATGACTGTAGTATTGATCTCCTTCCGGGAACTACTCCCCCGGGAGTAGATTATACTCTCTGTCGGCTCCCGAACGTAAGGCTCTCGAGGATTATTTGTCGGTTTCGCTCGACGCCGGTACCATAGTCTCCTCCTCCTCTCCCGCCGGAGCGGGGTTTTTTGTTCAGAAGAAGGACGGGTCCCTGCGCCCATGCGTGGATTATCGAGGGCTGAATGACATAACAGTTAAGAATCGTTATCCGCTTCCTCTTATGTCTTCAGCCTTCGAGATCCTGCAGGGAGCCAGGTTTTTCACCAAATTGGACCTTCGTAACGCCTACCATCTCGTGCGCATCAGGGAGGGGACGAGTGGAAGACGGCGTTTAACACTCCGTTAGGGCACTTTGAATACCGGGTTCTTCCTTTCGGCCTCGTTAACGCTCCAGCTGTCTTTCAGGCACTAGTTAACGACGTCCTGAGAGACATGCTGAACATTTTTGTTTTCGTTTACATGGACGATATCCTGATTTTTTCACCGTCTCTCTCGATTCATGACAGCACGTGCGCCGTCCTCAAGCGCAGCACAGGAGAGCTGTCTTTATGTGAAGGCTGAAGTGCCTTTGTGCGGCCTCTGTCCCCTTTTCTCGGTTCCGTTATTTCCGCTGAGGCATTAAGATGGATCCCGCTAAGGTCCAGGCTGTCATTGATTGGCCCGTTCTAAGTCACGCGTCGAGCTGCAGGCGCTTTCTGGGCCGGCGCTAATTTCTATAGTCGTTTCATCCGTAATTTCGGTCGAATTGGCAGCTCCCTCACAGCCCTTACTTCTGTTAAGAGCGTGCTTTAAGTGGTCCGTTTCCGCCCAGGGGCTTTTGATCTTCTTAAGAATCGTTTTACATCCGCACCTATTCTTACACCTGACATCACCTAGTCAGTTTGTTGTTGTGAGAGTTATTGTAAGAGGTGGGCGTAGGAGCCATTCTTTCTCAGCTCTCTCTGACGGCAAGGTCCATCCTTGCGCGTTTTTCTCTCATCGCTTATCGCCGTCAGAACGTAACTATGATGTTGGTAATCGCGAACTGCTCGCCATCCGCAGCCTAGGCGAATGGCGACAGTGAAGTTTGGAGGGCGACCGTTCCTTTTGTCGTTTGGACTGACCATAGGAACCTTGGTACATCCGTTCAGCCAAACGACTTAATGCGCGTCAGGCTCGTTGGGCTCTGTTTTTCGCTCGTTTCGAGTTTGTTATTTCTTATCGTCCGGGCTCAAAAAACACCAAGCCTGATGCTTTATCTCGTCTCTTCAGTTCTTCTGAGGTCTCCACCGACCCCGAAGTTCTCCCTGAAGGGCGTGTTGTCGGGTTGACTGTCTGGGAGTGAGAGGCAGGTAAAGCAAGCACTCGCTCACACTCCGTCGCCCCGCGAGCTTGTCCTAGGAACCTTCTGTTCGTTCCCGTTCCTACTCGTCCGGCCCGTTCTTCAGTGGGCCCACTCTGCCAAGTTAGCCGGCCACCCCGGCGTTCGGAATACGCTCGCTTCCATTCGCCAGCGTTTCTGGTGGCCCACTCGGGAACGTGACGCGTCGATTTGTCGCCGCTTGTTCGGTCTGCGCGCAGACTAAATCTGGGAACTCTCCTCCTGCCGGCCGTCTCAGACCGCTTCCCATTCCCTCTCGACCGTGGTCTCACATCGCTTTAGATTTCATCACCGGACTGCCTTCATCAGCGGGAAGACAGTTATTCTTACGGTTGTCGATAGATTCTCTAAGGCGGCTCATTTCATTCCTCTCGCTAAGCTCCCTTCTGCTAAGGAGACGGCTCAGATCATTATCGAGAATGTTTTCGTATTCATGGCCTTCCTTCTGACGTCGTTTCCGACAGGAGGCCCGCAGTTCCGTCTCAATTTTGGAGGGGAGTTTTGCCGTTTGATTGGGGCTTCCGTCAGTCTCTCGTCCGGCTTTCATCCCCAGTCTAACGGTCAAGCGAACGAGGCCAATCAGACTGTTGGTCGCATTTTACGCAGTCTTTCTTTTCGTAACCCTGCGTCTTGGTCAGAACAGCTCCCCTGGGCAGAATACGCCCACAACTCGCTTCCCTCGTCTGCTACCGGTCTATCCCCTTTTCAGAGTAGCCTCGGGTACCAGCCTCCGCTGTTCTCTTCTCAGCTCGCCGAGTCCTGCGTCCCCTCCGCTCAGGCTTTGTCCCGGCGTTGCGACGCACCTGGAAGGGGTCAGGTCGGCACTTTGCCGTAATAGGGCGCAGACTGTGAGGGCCGCTAATAGCGTAGGACCAAGAGTCCTAGATATTGTTGCGGTCAGAGAGTATGGCTCTCCACTCAGAACCTTCCCCTTAAGACAGCTTCTACGTAAGTTGGCCCCGCGGTTCATTAGTCCGTTCCGTATTTCTCAGGTCATTAATCCTGTCGCAGTGCGACTTCTTCTCCAACGCTATCTTAAATCGCGTTCACCGATCTTCCATGTCTCCTGTGTTAAGCCCGTTCTTCGCGCCCCGCTCGTCCCTCCCCCCATCCTTGTCGAGGCGCACCCATCTACAGGGTTTAAGATTTTGGACATGCGCCCTCGGGGCCGTGGTCATCAGTACCTAGTGGATTGGGAGGGGTACGGTCCTGAGAGAGAGGAGTTGGGTTCCTCTCGGGACGTGCTGGACCGTTCGCTGATCGATGATTTCCTCCGTTGCCGCCAGGTTTCCTCCTCGAAGTGCGCCAGGAGCGCTCGGTGAGTGGGGGGGGTACTGTCATGTCTTGTTATGTCTGTTCCTGTCCTTTCTCTTCACTCTGTCTCTCTCTGCTGGTCTTTTAGGTTACCTTCTCTGTCTCTCATTCTTCCAGCTGTTCTACATCTCCCTAACTAGCTCATTCACTCTTTCCCACCTGTTCTCTATTCCCCCTCTGATTAGGTCTCTGTTTCTCTCTCTGTTCCTGCTACTTTCAGTGTCTGATTCTTGTTTGTGTTTTTGATGCCAGAAGCAAGCTGTCGTCTCGTTGCTTCCACCTTGTCCTATCCTGTTGGAGTCTGCCTGGCAGGTGCATCCTGCACTATATACGTTCTTTTGTTCCATTGTCAACGTTGGAAGAGGATTTATGCCATTCCTGTTTTTCATTAAAGAACTCTGTTTTCTGTTAAAACCGCTTTTGGGTCTTCACTCAAGTACATAACA
>NW_027000491.1:0-8618 GCF_036934945.1 Oncorhynchus masou masou
AGGTGTTGATCTCCCGGGGGGAACAGCCTGTTAGGTGTTGATCTCCCGGGGGGAACAGCCTGTTAGGTGTTGATCTCCGGGAGGGAACAGCCTGTTAGGTGTTGATCTCCCGGGGGAACAGCCTGTTAGGTGTTGATCTCCGGGGGGAACAGCCTGTTAGGTGTCGATCTCCCGGGGGGAACAGCCTGTTAGGTGTCGATCTCCCGGGGGGAACAGCCTGTTAGGTGTCGATCTCCCGGGGGGAACAGCCTGTTAGGTGTCGATCTCCCGGGGGGAACAGCCTGTTAGGTGTCGATCTCCCGGGGGGAACAGCCTGTTAGGTGTCGATCTCCGGGGGAACAGCCTGTTAGGTGTCGATCTCCGGGGGAACAGCCTGTTAGGTGTCGATCTCCCGGGGGAACAGCCTGTTAGGTGTCGATCTCCCGGGGGAACAGCCTGTTAGGTGTCGATCTCCGGGGGAACAGCCTGTTAGGTGTCGATCTCCCGGGGGGAACAGCCTGTTAGGTGTCGATCTCCCGGGGGGAACAGCCTGTTAGGTGTCGATCTCCCGGGGGAACAGCCTGTTAGGTGTCGATCTCCCGGGGGGAACAGCCTGTTATTTGCCCCTTTTTCAAATTTTTGCAACTTTTGCATATTTACTGAATGTCAGATCTACAACCAAAACCTAATATTAAATAAAGGAAACCTGAGTGAACAAATAACAGAAATATTACATACTTATCTAATAAACAAAGTTATGCAACACACAGTTCCCCTGTGTGAAAGATTAATTGCCCCCTTTACACTCAGTAGATGGTTGTGCCATGTTTAGCTGCAATGACTGCAACCAAATGCTTCCTGTAAATGTAATATACAAAAATAGAGAATCAGAAAATGGGGCAATTCCTTTTCAACAGCACTGTACATATAGTTGATATCAGGCTTATACTGGGCATCTGTTCATACATATGATTTGGAATGTGTCTTTCACTTCAAACTGCCGACTCGGGCTGGATTTGGGTGTGGGCGTCTTGACTTCTGTCGTTCTCCTGGTGTAGTTAACTGCCCTCTCGATCCCTCTCTCTCTCGATCCTTCTCGATCCCTCTCTCTCTCGATCCCTCTCTCTCTCGATCCTTCTCGATCCCTCTCTCTCTCGATCCCTCTCTCTCTCGATCCCTCTCTCTCTCTCGATCCCTCTCTCTCTCTCGATCCCTCTCTCTCTCTCGATCCCTCTCTCTCTCTCGATCCCTCTCTCTCGATCCCTCCCTCTCGATCCCTCCCTCTCGATCCCCCCCTCTCGATCCCCCCCTCTCTCTCGATCCCCCCTCTCTCTCGATCCCCCCCTCTCTCTCGATCCCCCCCTCTCTCTCGATCACCCCCTCTCTCTCGATCACCCCCTCTCTCTCGATCACCCCCTCTCTCTCGATCCCCCTCTCTCTCGATCCCCCCTCTCTCTCCAGACCCCCAGGAAAAGGAAGACCAGACACAGCTCGAACCCCCCAATGGAGTGCCACGTTGGCTGGGTGATGGACTCAAGAGAACACCGGTCCCGCACTGCCTCTGTCAGGTGAGACAAGTCTCACCTGTGTGATTTGCGAACGCGTACACCTGTTCATTTTACCTACAAAAAAGGGCTTTATCTTTGTCATAATTAGAACATTTCACCACAATAACAATTGTTGAAGTCATTGAGTGGTTTAATTGTTGAAGTCATTGAGTGGTTTAATTGTTGAAGTCATTGAGTGGTTTAATTGTTGAAGTCATTGAGTGGTTTAATTGTTGAAGTCATTGAGTGGTTTAATTGTTGATGTCATTGAGTGGTTTAATTGTTGAAGTCATTGAGTGGTTTAATTGTTGAAGTCATTGAGTGGTTTAATTGTTGAAGTCATTGAGTGGTTTAATTGTTGAAGTCAATGAGTGGTTTAATTGTTGAAGTCAATGAGTGGTTTAATTGTTGAAGTCAATGAGTGGTTTAATTGTTGAAGTCATTGAGCGGTTTAATTGTTGAAGTCATTGAGTGGTTTAATTGTTGAAGTCATTGAGCGGTTTAATTGTTGAAGTCATTGAGCGGTTTAATTGTTGAAGTCATTGAGCGGTTTAATTGTTGAAGTCATTGAAGCGGTTTAATTGTTGAAGTCATTGAAGCGGTTTAATTGTTGAAGTCATTGAGCGGTTTAATTGTTGAAGTCATTGAAGCGGTTTAATTGTTGAAGTCATTGAGCGGTTTAATTGTTGAAGTCATTGAGGCGGTTTAATTGTTGAAGGCATTGAGCGGTTTAATTGTTGAAGTCATTGAGTGGTTTAATTGTTGAAGTCATTGAAGCGGTTTACCACTTTGGTAAATCTACTCGTACGTTAATTTCAGGTTGGATTTATCCTTGATGTTTGTGTATTTAATGACCCGCCCCCCCTTCTCTCCAGCTCCAACGCCAGCCCCTCAGAGGGTACCCCTGCATTGGGGGGATTGGCTGTACCCCCAGTCGCTCCCCAAGTTCCAGCACCCCTCCCACGAACTGCTCAAGGAGAACGGCTTCACTCAACATGTTTACCACAAGTACCGTCGGCGCTGCCTAAGCGGTACTCATAGCAACCATATATTTTTTTATTTTTTTTATTTTTTTCCCTACACAGACACACAGATAAGTCATTCACACACTTAAAGAGTACAGGCGTAGTATCATTGCATATACTGCTTCCATTGCTCACTATTTTCTCATTCAGAAACTTCTGACTTTGTCACAGTCTGTAGAAAGTCAAGTTTGCTCCCATTGCTCACTATTTTCTCATTCAGAAACTTCTGACTTTGTCACAGTCTCTAGAAAGTCAAGTTGCCCCACACACATTTCACATTACACTTGTGTATAAATTGCGGTGGCTGGCTTTGATACACAGGGTTACATTCCAAATAGCAACCTGGTCCCTACATAGTGCACTACTTTTGAAAATATCGGGAATAAGTTGGCATTTGGGACACAACACAGCCAAAGTGTCTCACCCTTTCTACTCCACCAATCACAGAGCGCAAGCGGTTGGGCATCGGCCAATCCCAGGAGATGAACACGCTGTTCCGTTTCTGGTCGTTCTTCCTGAGGGATCACTTCAACAGGAAGATGTATGAGGAGTTCAGACAGCTGGTGGTGGAGGACGGCAAGGAGGGATACAGGTAAATGTTTCATTTCGTTATTTGCTTAATACTCCTCCACCTACAGATATTTGATTGTATGGAGTGGTCGTGGATCCGACTTTACCTCGACCTTTCTTCCCGACGGCGAAAGGTTTGAGGGTCTTCTCATCTGCTCGCAGTATATTCTAGGTAGAGACAACACACAGGCGGTCTAAATAGCGATTTGATTCTTCTGTTTTCACCATTTCAAACATTGACAAAGCAGGGGGGCAGTCGAGTCAAAAGTAGAAGTGGTCTTTTTCAGCATTTCAGGGTGAAGCCTACGGGGGGGTGAAGCCTACGGGGGGGGGGGTGAAGCCTACGGGAGGGGGTGAAGCCTACGGGAGGGGGGAGGAGGGTGAAGTCTACTGGACGAGGGGAAGGTTGACTAAGCTTTGTTGCACAATTAATGCTCAATACACTGTATTTCAAACAGTCAGGGATAATCTAATGAATTCAGGGCTTGTGAAGGTATACCTAGGCTAAATATAAACCTTCCATAACAATAACAAGACAGGCTAACAATAAGACAGGCTAACAATAAGACAGGCTAACAATAAGACAGGCTAACAATAAGACAGGCTAACAATAAGACAGGCTAACAATAAGACAGGCTAACAATAAGACAGGCTAACAATAAGACAGGCTAACAATAAGACAGGCTAACAATAAGACAGGCCAACAATACGACAGGCCAACAATACGACAGGCTAACAATTTAATTATTGTATCAAAGTAGTTTAACCTTTTTTCTTTTTTTTTTGCAACTGTTCTGGCTTTCAAGTCTCTTTGAAAATGCACATTTGCTTTATAATTTCTTTACTAGCATCTTGCATAATGCACATCCAGTAATGTTTTTATTTTACCTTTTTATTTAACGAGGCACGTCAGTTAAGAACAAATTGTTATTGACAATGATGGCCTACCAAAAGGCCTCCTGCGGGGACGGGGGCTGGGATTAAAAATATATACACTACCGGTCAAAAGTTTTAGAACACCTACTCATTCAAGGGGGTTTCTTTTATTTGTACTATTTTCTACATTGTAGAATAACAGTAAGTATATCAAAACTATGAAATAACACATTAATTCATGTAGTAACCAAAAAAGTGTTAATAAACAAAGCAAAATATATTTAAGTAGCCACCCTTTGCACGCTTTTGGCATTCTCTCAACCAGCTTCACCTGGAATGCTTTTCCAACAGTCTTGAAGGAGTTCCCACATATGCTGAGCACTTGTTGGCTGCTTTTCCTTCACTCTGCGGTCCGACTCATCCCAAACCATCTCGATTTGGTTGATGTCGGGGGATTGTTGGAGGCCAAGTCATCTGATGCAGCACTCCGTCACTCTCCTTATTGGTCAAATATCCCCTATACAGCCTGAAGGTGTGTTGAGTCATGTTGAAAAACAAATGTTAGTCCCACTAAGCCCAAACCAGATGGAAAGGTGTATCGCTGTAGAATGCTGTGGTAGCCATGCTGGTTAAGTGTGCCTTGAATTCTAAATAAATCACAGACCGTGTCACCAGCAAAGCACCACCACACAATCACACCACCTCCTCCATGCTTTACGGTGGAAACCACACATATGGAGCTCATCCGTTCACCTACTCTGCATCTCACAAAGACACGGCGGTTGGAAACAACAATCTCAAATTTGAACTCTAGACCAAAGGACAGATTTCCACCGGTCTAATGTCCATTGTTCGTGTTTCTTGGCCCAAGCCAAGTCTCTTCTTATTATTGGTTTCCTTTAGTGGTGGTTTCTTTACAGCAATTTGACCATGTAGGCCTGATTCACGCAGTCTCTGAACAGTTGATGTTGAGATGTGTCTGTTACTTGAACTCTGAAGCATTTATTTGGCCTGCAATTCCTGAGGCTGGTAACTCTAATGAACTTATCCTCTGCAGCAGAGGTAACTCTGGGTCTTCCTTTCCTGTGGCGGTCTTCATGAGAGCCAGTTTCTTCATAGCGCTTGATGTTTTTTTCCGACTGCACTTGAAGAAACTTTCAAACTTCTTGATATTTTCTGTATACTGACCTTCATGTCTTAAAGTAATGATGGACTGTAATTTCTCTTTGCTTATTTGAGCTGTTCTTGCTATAATATGAGAGAAAATAACAGCTTTTACAAAATGCTATCTTCTCTATACCACCCTACCTTGTCACAACAACACTGATTGGCTCAAACGCATTAAGAAGGAAATAAATTCCACATGAACTTTTAATAAGGCACACCTGTTAATTGAAATGCATTCCAGGTGACTACCTCATGAAGCTGGTTGAGAGAATGCCAATCGTGTGCAAAGCTGTCATCAAGGCAAAGGGTGGCTACTTTGAAGAATCTCAAATCTAAAATATATTTTGATTTGTTTATCACTTTTTTTGGTTACGACATGATTCCATGTGGGTTTTTTTATAGTTTTGATGTCTTCACTATTATTCTACAATGTAGTAAAAAATAAAAACCCTTGAATCAGTAGGTGTTCTAAAACTTTTGATTGGATGGATAGTTGTAACAGACACTCCACGACAAGAGAACATAGAGACCTAAGACAACAACAGAGCAATGCAGCAACACAACATGGTAGCAGCACAAAACATGGTACAAACATTATTGGACAAAGTCAACAGCACAAAGGGCAAGAAGGTAGAGACGACAATACATCGCGCAAAGCACTCACAACTGTCAGTAAGAGTGTCCACGATTGAGTCTTTTGAATGAAGAGATTGAGGTAAAACTGTCCAGTTTGAGTGTTTGTTGCAGCTCGTTCCAGTCGCTAGCTGCAGCGAACTGAAACGAGTGCGACCCAGGGTGCTTTGGGGACCTTTAACAGAAGGTGACTGGCAGAACAGGTGGAGGATGAGGGCTGCAGTAGGTATTTCAGATGGGGGGATAACAATAACCAAATTCTTCTAGTATAACAAATTTAGCCCTGGTCTCATAAACACTCTCAAGCCCACGTGCTAGTGAGTAGCCAGCTGAACTTGATGTTTTAAGTCTATTTGCTCGCCAACAAGGCAGAGCTGTTGAACTGTTGCGAGTACACATTCCTGTCTGTTTTTCGATCCACTTGGCCTGTAAAACATTGTTTTTTTTAATGTTTAAATCAAGTGGCCTGCCTAGATAAGATGATGCTTATTTAATGAGAATGATTTGCCAATTCCTTTATAACAATGCGTTATAACAATGCGTATGTTTATGCTCATTGCACATTTAGAAAAACACAGACTAGAAACACGACAAGTGTTTTGTCTAATGCGGTACGTGGTATTTTCCACAATCATGCTCCATTGATGACCTCGTTTCGGTTTACTCTGTTCTACATTTTGTGACATAAAAGGGTAGAAAGGTTATTTTCTCGTCTTTTAGAGTAAAGTAATGTCTAAGCATTTCAGTGTTCATATATATATATATTTTTTTTTCCCTGTTGGGCCAGTCTGATTTAATCACCTGATTTCCATTTAGACTACCGCAATTAGTTCGATCAGCCATCTTACTGCTGGGTTGGAACAAAAAAAAGCCAGAACTCAGTGTGGCCTTCCAGGATCTCAGTTGCCCACTACGGGTGTTAGATGAGTGTTCCTGTAGTCTGCTTGATCACCACACAAGGCAGATTGTTCACAAAAAAAAAAATCATGTTTTGTGTTGCAGGTACGGTCTGGAGTGTCTGTTCAGGTACTATAGCTACGGACTAGAGAGGAAATTCAGACCAGACATCTTCAAAGACTTCCAGGAGGAGACCATGAAAGACTACGAAGCTGGTGAGAGGTTGCCTAGGGAACGCTCAACTGTACACATTCTCACCGTGCAGTAACTCTCCGTACTATGCTTCCAAAAAGGAGTCAATTTCTACGTCCCAAGTGGCACCCTATTCCCCATAAAGTGGGCCACTTTTGACCCAGAGCCTTACATAGGGGTTAGGTTGCCATTTTGAGACTTATCCTTAATGACGTTAGCCCCCTTAACACTGTCCCTTCTTTTTTTTTTGTGTGTGTCCCTGTCTCTCACAGGCCAGCTGTATGGACTAGAGAAGTTTTGGGCGTTTCTTAAATACTCCAAAAACAAGAACATGGAGATCGACCCCAAGCTGCAGGAGTGCCTGAGCAAGTTCAAGCGTCTTGAAGATTTCAGAATCGATGTAAGTAGAGACATCTGTGAAAGAATTGTTTTTTTTCTACAATAACTTTTTACTACTTGGGAAAGTGTGAATTTAGACATGTTTACTACACCTTTTACTACCAGCCACATGTGTGAATAACAGCGGTTTAGATAAGGCTGTTATCAGTGGTATCATCAGGGCTCTTAACGTGCTACCAATTTGGTCAAAACATTTTGCTGTGCGACCAGAAGTTCTATTCTGGAAGTACTGTGTGACTATGGGGGGATAAATCTCCCAAATAATAATTGTAACTTCTTAGGGCAGCAATCCCGTTAATGGGATGATATGACAACAGCCAGTGACAGTGCAGAGCGCCAAATTCAAACAACAGAAATCTAATAATTAAAATTCCTCAAACATACACGTACCGTATACCATGTTAAAGGTAATCTTGTTGTTAATACCACCAAAGTGTCCGATTTCAAATAGGCTTTACAGCGAAAGCACCACAAACGATTGTTAGGTCACCGCCAAGTCACAGAAAAATTCAGCCATTTTTCCAGCCAAAGAGAGGAGTCACAAAAAGCACACACAGAGATCAAATTAATCACTAACCTTTGATGATCTTCATCAGATGACACTTCGTTTGACTTCATGTTACACAATACATGTATGTTTTGTTCGATAAAGTGCATATTTATATCAAATCTCATTTTACATTGGCGTGTTACGTTCAGTAGTTCTAAAACATGCAGTGATTGTGTAAAGAGCCACATCAATTTACAGGAATACTCATTATAAATGTTGATGAAAATACAACTATTATACATGGAATTAGCGATATACTTCTCCTTAACCTCTAGCGTCGAGCAATCCCGTATCCGGGAGCGTAATCATAGCCTCAAGCTCATTAGCATAACGCAACGTTAGCTATTCATGAAAATCGCAAATGAAATGAAATAAATATATTGGCTCACAAGCTTAGCCTTTTCTTAACAACACTGTCAACCATAGCTACACAAGCATTTGTGTAAGAGTATTGATAACTAGCATAGCTATAAGCCTAGAATTCAGCCAGCAACATTTTCACAAAAACAAGAAAAGCATTCAAATAAAATCATTTACCTTTGAGGAACTTCGGATGTTTTCAATGAGGAGACTCCGTTAAATAGCAAATGTTCAGTTTTTCCAAAAATATTATTTGTGTAGGAGAAATCGCTCTGTTTTGTTCATCACATTTGGTTAAGAAAAAAAACACAAAAATTCAGTCATTACAACGCCAAACTTTTTTCCAAATTAACTCCATAATATCGACAGAAACATGGCAAACGTTGCTTAGAATCAATCCTCAAGGTGTGTTTCACATATCTA
>NW_027000492.1:0-8618 GCF_036934945.1 Oncorhynchus masou masou
TCTCTCTATCCTACACTCTGTCCATCTCTCAGGGAGATTTCTCCCTCTCTCTATCCTACACTCTGTCCATCTCTCAGGGAGATTTCTCCCTCTCTCTTTCCTACACTCTGTCCATCTCTCAGGGAGATTTCTCCCTCTCTCTATCCTACACTCTGTCCATCTCTCAGGGAGATTTCTCCCTCTCTCTATCCTACACTCTGTCCATCTCTCAGGGAGATTTCTCCCTCTCTCTATCCTACACTCTGTCCATCTCTCAGGGAGATTTCTCCCTCTCTCTATCCTACACTCTGTCCATCTCTCAGGGAGATTTCTCCTCTCTCTATCCTACACTCTGTCCATCTCTCAGGGAGATTTCTCCCTCTGTGTGTATAAGCCCGGGCATAAAGCCTCGGGAAATGGATTGTCTGGATTTACGGAGCACAGCGGCGACAGTAGACAAGGGGCCATGCCAGTAAAACAGAGATCTGCCTGGCTACATGTGTTTCATATCTACGACACGTGGGCCACCTCGCAGGGATGTGAATGTCAAAACAACCTGTGTAGCAAACGGACAGAGCAGAGTGAGGCTGGCTCTGTGGCTGGGATAGATCATTTTCTTTAGAAAATGCCCTTAAGAAAGCAACAACATCTTGTATGTTAAGTTGATTGAATGCACAAACAAATAGCAATTTATTACGACCTGCAATCTTATCATATTGTATAATGGTTTGATAGAGTCATAATCTAGAGAAGGGGTGGAGTTGGATTTAAAAAGGGCCTGTCCCCTAACAGACATTTCGGTTCCTAATGGATTGAAACACACTTTACCTCTAATAGTTCTGTTTTTGAAAGTGCGAGACTGATCTTGACTAGCACTGAATACCAGACATTTCCTGACCTGAATCTGAGAACCTGACACACTGTATGTTCCTCATCCCAGGGACGACTTCAACCTCAAGGTGTTGCAGGCGTTCGTAGACCTTCATGAGTTTGCAGATCTCAACCTCGTACAGGCTTTACGGTGAGCTGTTTCTGCATATTACTGGACTAAGATTCCCAGCTGTTCATCACATTTAAAAAAATATATAGTAGTATTTATTATTGATAATGTGTAGTCAATACACTTTATAATGATGTCCTGCTTTCAATACACTTTATAATGATGTCCTGCTTTCAATACACTTTATAATGATGTCCTGCTGCTTTCAAGACACTTTATAATGATGTCCTGCTGCTTTCAAGACACTTTATAATGATGTCCTGCTGCTTTCAAGACACTTTATAATGATGTCCTGCTGCTTTCAAGACACTTTATAATGATGTCCTGCTGCTTTCAAGACACTTTATAATGATGTCCTGCTGCTTTCAAGACACTTTATAATGATGTCCTGCTGCTTTCAAGACACTTTATAATGATGTCCTGCTGCTTTCAAGACACTTTATAATGATGTCCTGCTGCTTTCAAGACACTTTATAATGATGTCCTGCTGCTTTCAAGACACTTTATAATGATGTCCTGCTGCTTTCAATACACTTTATAATGATGTCCTGCTGCTTTCAAGACACTTTATAATGATGTCCTGCTGCTTTCAATACACTTTATAATGATGTCCTGCTGCTTTCAAGACACTTTATAATGATGTCCTGCTGCTTTCAAGACACTTTATAATGATGTCCTGCTGCTTTCAATACACTTTATAATGATGTCCTGCTTTCAATACACTTTATAATGATGTCCTGCTTTCAAGACACTTTTTAATGATGTCCTGCTGCTTTCAAGACACTTTATAATGATGTCCTGCTGCTTTCAAGACACTTTATAATGATGTCCTGCTGCTTTCAAGACACTTTATAATGATGTCCTGCTGTCAAGACACTTTATAATGATGTCCTGCTGCTTTCAAGACACTTTATAATGATGTCCTGCTGCTTTCAAGACACTTTATAATGATGTCCTTTTATATAATGATGTCCTGCTGCTTTCAAGACACTTTATAATGATGTCCTGCTGCTTTCAAGACACTTTATAATGATGTCCTGCTGCTTTCAAGACACTTTATAATGATGTCCTGCTGCTTTCAAGACACTTTATAATGATGTCCTGCTGCTTTCAAGACACTTTATAATGATGTCCTGCTGCTTTCAATACACTTTTGGAGCCTCTGTTTTCTCTCTCATTTGTTTTTCCTGTGTTCTATCCTCTCTCTCTTCCTTTCTCTATCTTTCTCTCTGCTAGTGTAGACAGTTTCTGTGGAGTTTCAGACTGCCTGGTGAGGCTCAGAAGATTGATCGTATGATGGAGGCCTTCGCTTCGCGGTACTGCTCCTGCAACCCCGGTGTCTTCCAATCCACAGGTACACACACACACACACACACACACACACACACACGTTGGACAGACCCTGTCATAAAGAGCAGCGCCAGACCACCCCTGCCTTCGATCAATGCGTCAGTTTGTGGAAAAGGATGTCTTGAATTGCTATAAAGATTAAAAACCCAAATACCGGTACACTCAAATTTCTAGAATCACTCACTATCAGTTGGTACTTGGCTCTCTGTCCGATGACTTAATGCACTTTGTTGCTGACAGACTTGCGGTTCATTGTTGCTGTGTCATCACTACTTGCATGGTTCCTCTAATAAGGACTTTGATCACTGGTCAATAACAGAAGGTCATTAGTGACTAGTGAGGCACGCTCAGGCCACACGTTATCTCTGTAGAGAAATGTATTGTCTAGGACGTATATGATATTGTGTTATGTCAGCTCTATGTTCTATCTGCAGTGTTGTGTCCCCTGTCCCAGTAACCAGTGGTGGGTTGATGTGTGGTCTTGGCCTCATGAATATGGATGTGCTGCAGTGGTGACACGCTGACTTAGTTCTAGCTGCTTCTGCTGCATCCATTACATTTACATTTACATTTAAGCTGCATCCTGGGGACTGGGTGCCCTGACACACACTAGCTTAAAACTTCTGCTGCATCCCCTGGGGTTATGACACACCAGGTTAAAACGGTGGTGGGGAAGTGGTGGTAGAGTCATGATTGCAAGTCATAAAGTTAAAACGGCCAGGGGTTATAGAACAGAGTGGGGTGGTGGGGAAAGTGGGTGGTGAGAGTCACAAAGTCATAGCGGCACACACACACACAACACACACACACACGCACACACACACACACCCCCCACACACACACACACACACACACACACACACACACACACACACACACACACACACTCCACACCAACCCCCCCCCACACACACACACACTTCATACCACCTATCCCTGCTGTCCTCCCCAGACACATGTTATGTCCTGTCCTTCGCCATCATCATGTTGAATACCAGCCTCCACAACCCCAACGTCAGAGACAAGCCCCCGTAGAGAGATTCATCTCCATGAACAGAGGCATCAACAGGGAGGAGACCTGCCAGAGGACCTACTCAGGGTGAGAGTGTGTTTGGTGTGTGGAGTGGGGGTTGGATATGGTTGATGAGTGTGTGTCTGGTTAGTGGGGGGGGTTGGATATGGTTGATGAGTGTGTTTGGTGTGTGGAGTGGGGGTTGGATATGGTTGATGAGTGTGTGTGGAGTGGGGGGGGTTGGATATGGTTGATGAGTGTGTGTTTGGTGTGTGGATGGGGGTGGATATGGTTGATGAGTGTGTGTGTGGAGGGGGGGTTGGATATGGTTGATGAGTGTGTGTTTGTGTTTCTCTCGTCACGTAGAAGCTTTACTCTCTTCTATCAAGGGTGATACTGTAGCAAAATGCTAGCTCATCTAATGTGCTGTTCCTTCAGGCCAGTAATGCTAATGATGAACATTATTATCTAACAAGCTCAGAGATAATCACACAGCCTTCAGCTCAACCGCAGTTCAAAGGGCACACATAACACACATTCTTGCAGTTGGCTTGTTGTTCCTTTCTCCCAACAGTTCTCAAAGTTGCAACTCAGATTGTCAAAAGTGTCCCAAGTATTTAACACCCAGTTTCAGCCCCTATGAATGAGCACACCTCCAACACTTTCCTTTTCTAACAAGTCCTTCATAGACTCTTGTTCTGTCATGTTTTATGCACTGTAGATTTAGCTATAACCTGTGATGGCTGTTAGAAGATGCAGGAAGTTGCTGATCAATTGGTAGGAGTTTAACACTAATGCTTTCACCGCTTTTTCCCCATTACCATCTCCCTTTCTCTTCTCTTTCTTTCTTCTTTCTCTCTCTCTTTCTCCCTCCTCATCCTTCTCTCTCTCTCTCACTCCCTCCTCATCCTTCTCTCTCTCTATCACTCCCTCCTCATCCTTCTCTCTCCAATACCAATACTCCCTCCTCATCCCTCTCTCTTTCCCCTCTCCATTGCTCCCTCCTCATCCCTCTCCATTGCTCCCTCCTCATCCCTCTCCATTGCTCCCTCCTCATCCCTCTCTCCCTTCCTCATCCTTCTCTCTCTCTATCTTTCTTTCTCCCTCTCTCTCTCTCTTTCTCTTCTTTCTCTCTCTCTCTCTTCTTTCCTCCCTCTCTCTCTCTCTCTCACTCCCTCCTCATCCTTCTCTCTCTCTATCCTCCCTCCTCATCCTTCTCTCTCCAATACCAATACCCCTCCCCATCCCTCTCTTTTTCCCCTCTCCATTGCTCCCTCCTCATCCCTCTCCTCATCTCATTGCTCCTCCTCATCCCTCTCTCTCTCTCTCCTCTCCATTGCCCTCTCATCCTCTCTCTCCATTGCTCCCCCTCATCCCTCTCTCTCTCCTTCTTCTCTCTCTCTCCTTCTCTCCCTCCCTCATCTCTCCATCTCATCCCCTTCTCTCCCTCCTCATCCCTCCTCATCCCACTCCTTTCTCTCCATCACTCCCTCCTCATCCCTCTCTCCTCTCCAGAATCTCTATGAGAGCATTAAGAGTGAACCCTTTAAGATCCCAGAGGATGATGGGAACGACCTAACTCACACGTTCTTCAACCCAGACAGAGAGGGATGGCTGCTCAAACTGGGTTAGTAGAGATGAGAATGCAGTCCTTACTAAGAATGCCTGCATCACACCCACCTCTCTGTTCCAATGGCTCCATTAGCATACTACTTACAATGAAGCAATGTATTGGAGATTCATTCTAAGTGCTATGCTATTGCTATGCACTGTTTTTGGTTCCTCTTACACCATTCTCTTGCTATGAACCAGTACATTGTTTCACTGGCCGACCCGTGCAGCTAAGATCCAGATAGACTGTAATGTTGCAGTCTCTCAAGCGATGTGTTTTGCTGTAGACTGTAATGTTGCAGTCTCTCAAGCAATGTGTTTTGCTGCATGACTCACGTCTTGTTGGTACAATATGAACAGGGTTCAGTGTTCAGGGTTCTCACACAGTGGGCTGTTATCTGTAGGGTTGTCTATTTTAAACCTCCAGATTCAAGGTTTACAGGATGTTGAAGATTCAGGAATAAAGATTTCACAATCTTTGGCCAGTTTAAAGGATATTTGAGCAGGATTTTATGTAAATGGCTGTATGTTAATGTTAAAGTTGAAAGAATCACCACGGTACATCACCATGATAAGGTGCATTTGAGGTCAGAGGTGAGAACTGTTAGTTACATAACACTGTATGACCCAGAGACAGGTAGCAATGTCTCTCTACACACAGTCAAGCTGACCTGTTACCATGGTTGCAGCATTGAGGGAGTGGTCATCATCAGCTCTCCCACAATGCAGTGATCACAAAATAACTGGGGGCTGTGGAACTGACGGGTGTCATAGCAACACTCAAAGACAATCATTTCATTTATTTATATTATTGAGCTCTAGCCTTCCTAAATATAGTAGTGCAGTTTCCACATTTGAACCTTCTTATCACATTTTCTCTATTGTTTCTCTCCCATGTTTTGAATGTTTTATTTGTTTACATGGGTTTTGATTGTCATCCCTTGTCTCCCCTTCCTCCTCACCAACATTATCTTGGTGTGATGTCTTTAGAAATGTATTTGGGGTTTTGATTGTCATCCCTTGTCTCCCCTTCCTCCTCACCAACATTATCTAGGTGTGATGTGTCTTTAGAAATGTATTTGGGGTTTTGATTGTCATTCCTTGTCTCCCCTTCCTCCTCACCAACATTATCTTGGTGTGATGTGTCTTTAGAAATGTATTTGGGGTTTTCTGGTTGGTCGACTGTAAGGTTGCATACACAGTATTTTCTGTTGTGCTTATTCTCTCTGACCTCTCACCTCCCTGTCCCTAACCTCCATCCCTCCATCTCTCTTTTCATTCCCTTCTCCCATTACCTCCATTTCAACCCACTTTTCATTTCCTGTTTTTATTGCGTCCTCCAGTCTCTGACATGGAGTGTTTTGGACAGGTCCCTGTTTCAACAGCCGTTGTAACGCTGCCATCCAACTGCCTTATTATGACTTGTTAGGGTTAAAGGCCAACTCAGTGCAGGTGGGCCAAGCCTTGTCTCACACACACACACACACACACACACACACACACACACACACACACTGGCTCAGACATGCTGCACATTCCACTGGCTCTATGTAACGTCTCTGCAGTCTCATCAAACCCCAGTATATATGTTTGCAAATAGTCCCAGTGTGCCTTAAGACCTGTGAATGATTATATTATAGTGTTTTCTCCCCAGGCAGTTTACAACTGGACTTTTCTCTGTAATATTCTAATTTATTTAGTACAAATAAACCCTGAATGCTATGAACGAATTAGTCTCTTTTAGAGAGGATCACTCTGTACACTGTGGAAATTAAGAAAAAGGATTTTAAGCATTTTACCTCCATGTAAATACGCAGGCAAAACTCCCAGAAAGTCTATGAAAAACAGCGTGTATATGATTAATGACTTCTTAGCATGGATTTATCGACTAAAAGACAGAAAGGAAATGAGAGATTCAATGAAATGAATAAGACCGAAGATGGTACTAAAAACTCTCTGGTAGTATAGTGTGCTTTACAAACATGTGTTTTTCCATGGACACTACTGCCCTAAGGGATGGTCAGTGATGAGCCCTGTAGGAATGTTGGGACAAAGTTCTCCCACAAGAACGTTGTTAGGACAAATCCCACACACACACACACCCAGGAAACCAGAGGATGCACAGTCAGCCTGCCACACCACATCCTATGACACGTCTCACCTGGAGGGCAAGAAACAACAAATGGAAAACAGGATCATTCCAGATATTCTCAGCTGTGGATTAATAACTATCAATTGTAGAAATAGAATGGATAGAATGGAGGTGCAAAAGACAACCATCACTTTGAAAGGCTGGTCATGGCTCACATCAAAACCATTATCCCATCTCTGCGTCTGAACCTGGACTTCCTGAAGGGCCGCTCCCAGGTGGTGGGGTAGGTAGCAACACATCTGCCATGCTGATCCTCAACACAGGAGCCCATGATTGTGGGACTACAGGAAAAGGAGGCTCCGAGCACGCCCCATTCTCACCGACGGGCTGTAGTGGAGCAGGATGAGAGCTTCAAGTTCCTTGGTGTCCACATCACCAACAAACTAATATTGTCCAAGCACACCAAGACAGTCGTGAAGAGGGCACGACAAAGCCTATTCCCCCTCAGGAAACCAAAAGTTTTGGCATGGGTCCTCAGATCCTCAAAAGGTTTTACAGCTGCAACATCGAGAGCATGCTGACTGGTTGCATCACTGCCTGGTACGGCAATTGCTCTGCCATACATACTACTTCAATTGGGCCGACTAACCAGTGCCCCCACACATTGTCTAACTGGGCTGTCTGCATTGTGTCCCGCCACCCACAACCTGCCAACCCCTCTTTTACGCTACTGCTACTCTCTGTTTATCATATATGCATAGTCACTTAAACCATATCTACATGTCCATACTACCTCAATCAGCCTGACTAACTGGTGTCTGTATGTAGCCTCGCTACTTTTATAGCCTCACTACTGTATATAGCCTCGCTACTGTTATAGCCTCGCTACTGTTATAGCCTCGCTACTGTTATAGCCTCGCTACTATATGGCTGTATATAGCCTCGCCATTGTTATAGCCTCGCTATATTATAGCCTCGCTACTGTATATAGCCTCGCTACTGTATATAGCCATCGCTGCTGTATATAGCCTCACTACTGTTATAGCTCGCTTACTGTATATAGCCTCGCTACTGTTATAGCCTCGCTACTGTATATAGCCTCACTACTGTATATAGCCTCGCTACTGTATATAGCCTCGCTACTGTATATAGCCTCGCTACTGTTATAGCCTCGCTACTGTTATAGCCTCGCTACTGGTTATAGCCTCGCTACTGGTTATAGCCTCGCTACTGTATATAGCCTCGCTACTGTATATAGCCTCGCTACTGTATATAGCCTCGCTACTGTTATAGCCTCGCTACTTTTATAGCCTCGCTACTTTTATAGCCTCGCTACTGTTATAGCCTCGCTACTTTTATAGCCTCGCTACTGTATATAGCCTCGCTACTGTTATAGCCTCGCTACTTTTATAGCCTCGCTACTGTTATAGCCTCGTTACTTTTATAGCCTCGCTACTGTATATAGCCTCGCTACTGTTATAGCCTCGCTACTTTTATAGCCTCGCTACTGTTATAGCCTCGTTACTTTTATAGCCTCGCTACTTTTATAGCCTCGCTACTGGTTATAGCCTCGC
>NW_027000493.1:0-40000 GCF_036934945.1 Oncorhynchus masou masou
CAGAGGGGTGTCTGAGGTTAGGATACCAACAGTTCAGCAGGCCAGACGTGTGTCTAAGGTTAGGATACCAACAGTTCAGCAGGCCAGAGGGTTTGTCTGAGGTTAGGATACCAACAGTTCAGCAGGCCAGGGGGTGTCTGAGGTTAGGATACCAACAGTTCAGAGGCCAGGTTTGGAGGTTAGGATCAGAACAGACGTTTGTGAGGTTAGGATACCCAGTTCAGCAGGCCAGAGAGGTGTCTGAGGTTAGGATACCAACCGGCCAGAGGGTGTCTGAGGTTAGGATACCAACCAGCAGGCCAGAGGGGTGTCTGGGTTAGGATACCAACAGTTCAGCAGGCCAGAGGGGGGTGTCTAAGGTTAGGATACCAACAGTTCAGCAGGCCAGAGGGTGTCTGAGGTTAGGATACCAACAGTTCAGCAGGCCAGAGGGGTGTCTGAGGTTAGGATACCAACAGTTCAGCAGGCCAGAGGGGTGTCTGAGGTTAGGATACCAACAGTTCAGCAGGCCAGAGGGGTGTCTGAGGTTAGGATACCAACAGTTCAGCAGGCCAGAGAGGTGTCTGAGGTTAGGATACCAACAGTTCAGCAGGCCAGAGGGGTGTCTGAGGTTAGGATACCAACCGGCCAGAGTGGTGTCTGAGGTTGGGATACCAACAGTTCAGCAGGCCAGAGGGGTGTCTGAGGTTAGGATACCAACCGGCCAGAGTGGTGTCTGAAGTTTGGATACCAACAGAGCAGCAAGCCAGACGTTTGTCTGAGGTTAGGATACCAACAGGTCAGCAGGCCAGACGTTTGTCTGAGGTTAGGATACCAACAGGTCAGCAGGCCAGAGAGGTGTCTGAGGTTAGGATACCAACAGTTCAGCAGGCCAGAGGGGTGTCTGAGGTTAGGATACCAACAGTTCAGCAGGCCAGAATGGTGTCTGAGGTTAGGATACCAACAGGCCAGAGGGGTGTCTGAGGTTAGGATACCAACAGGCCAGAGGGGTGTCTGAGGTTAGGATACCAACAGTTCAGCAGGCCAGAGGGGTGTCTGAGGTTAGGGGATACCAACAGGCCAGAGGGTGTGTGAGGTTAGGATACCAACAGTTCAGCAGGCCAGAGGGGTGTCTGAGGTTAGGATACCAACAAGCCAGAGGGGTGTCTGAGGTTAGGATACCAACAGTTCAGCAGTCAGTCAGAGGGGTTTCTGAGGTTAGGATACCAACAGGCCAGAGGGGTGTGTGAGGTTAGGATACCAACAGTTCAGCAGGCCAGAGGGGTGTCTGAGGTTAGGATACCAACAGGCCAGAGGGTGTGTGAGGTTAGGATACCAACAGTTCAGCAGGCCAGAGGGGTGTCTGAGGTTAGGATACCAACAGTTCAGCAGGTCAGAGGGGTGTCTGAGGTTAGGATACCAACAGTTCAGCAGGCCAGACGTGTGTCTAAGGTTAGGATACCAACAGGTCAGCAGGCCAGAGGGGTGTCTGAGGTTAGGATACCAACAGTTCAGCAGGCCAGAGGGGTGTCTGAGGTTAGGATACCAACAGGCCAGAGGGGTGTCTGAGGTTAGGATACCAACAGGCCAGAGGGGTGTGTGAGGTTAGGATACCAACAGTTCAGCAGGCCAGAGGGGTGTCTGAGGTTAGGATACCAACCGGCCAGAGTGGTGTCTGAGGTTAGGATACCAACAGGCCAGAGGGGTGTCTGAGGTTAGGATACCAACAGTTCAGCAGGCCAGAGAGGTGTCTGAGGTTAGGATACCAACAGTTCAGCAGGACAGAGGGGTGTCTGAGGTTAGGATACCAACAGTTCAGCAGGCCAGAGAGGTGTCTGAGGTTAGGATACCAACAGTTCAGCAGGCCAGAGGGGTGTCTGAGGTTAGGATACCAACCGGCCAGAGTGGTGTCTGAGGTTGGGATACCAACAGTTCAGCAGGCCAGAGGGGTGTCTGAGGTTAGGATACCAACCGGCCAGAGTGGTGTCTGAAGTTTGGATACCAACAGAGCAGCAAGCCAGACGTTTGTCTGAGGTTAGGATACCAACAGGTCAGCAGGCCAGACGTTTGTCTGAGGTTAGGATACCAACAGGTCAGCAGGCCAGAGAGGTGTCTGAGGTTAGGATACCAACAGTTCAGCAGGCCAGAGAGGTGTCTGAGGTTAGGATACCAACAGTTCAGCAGGCCAGAGAGGTGTCTGAGGTTAGGATACCAACAGTTCAGCAGGCCAGACGTTTGTCTGAGGTTAGGATACCAACAGTTCAGCAGGCCAGAGGGGTGTCTGAGGTTAGGATACCAACAGAGCAGCAGGCCAGACGTGTGTCTGAGGTTAGGATACCAACAGTTCAGCAGGCCAGAGAGGTGTCTGAGGTTAGGATACCAACAGTTCAGCAGGCCAGACGTTTGTCTGAGGTTAGGATACCAACAGTTCAGCAGGCCAGAGGGGTGTCTGAGGTTAGGATACCAACAGTTCAGCAGGCCAGACGTTTGTCTGAGGTTAGGATACCAACAGGTCAGCAGGCCAGACGTTTGTCTGAGGTTAGGATACCAACAGGTCAGCAGGCCAGACGTTTGTCTGAGGTTAGGATACCAACAGGTCAGCAGGCCAGACGTTTGTCTGAGGTTAGGATACCAACAGTTCAGCAGGCCAGAGGGGTGTCTGAGGTTAGGATACCAACAGGTCAGCAGGCCAGAGGGGTGTCTGAGGTTAGGATACCAACAGTTCAGCAGGCCAGAGGGGTGTCTGAGGTTAGGATACCAACAGTTCAGCAGGCCAGAGGGGTGTCTGAGGTTAGGATACCAACCGGCCAGAGTGGTGTCTGAGGTTAGGATACCAACAGTTCAGCAGGCCAGAGGGGTGTCTGAGGTTAGGATACCAACAGTTCAGCAGGCCAGAGGGGTGTCTGAGGTTAGGATACCAACCGGCCAGAGTGGTGTCTGAGGTTAGGATACCAACAGTTCAGCAGGCCAGAGGGGTGTCTGAGGTTAGGATACCAACAGTTCAGCAGGCCAGAGGGGTGTCTGAGGTTAGGATACCAACAGTTCAGCAGGCCAGAGGGGTGTCTGAGGTTAGGATACCAACAGTTCAGCAGGCCAGAGGGGTGTCTGAGGTTAGGATACCAACAGTTCAGCATGCCAGAGGGGTGTCTGAGGTTAGGATACCAACAGGCCAGAGAGGTGTCTGAGGTTAGGATACCAACAGTTCAGCAGGCCAGAGGGGTGTCTGAGGTTAGGATACCAACAGTTCAGCAGGCCAGAGAGGTGTCTGAGGTTAGGATACCAACAGGCCAGAGGGGTGTCTGAGGTTAGGATACCAACAGTTCAGCAGGCCAGAGGGGTGTCTGAGGTTAGGATACCAACAGTTCAGCAGGCCAGAGGGGTGTCTGAGGTTAGGATACCAACAGTTCAGCAGGCCAGAGGGGTGTGTGAGGTTAGGATACCAACAGTTCAGCAGGCCAGAGAGGTGTCTGAGGTTAGGATACCAACAGGCCAGAGGGGTGTCTGAGGTTAGGATACCAACAGTTCAGCAGGCCAGAGGGGTGTCTGAGGTTAGGATACCAACAGTTCAGCAGGCCAGAGGGGTGTGTGAGGTTAGGATACCAACAGTTCAGCAGGCCAGAGGGGTGTCTGAGGTTAGGATACCAACAGTTCAGCAGGCCAGAGGGGTGTCTGAGGTAAAAAAACAAAACAAACTGTAACGTTTATTTAATTAACTAGGCGACTCAGTTAACCCCCCCCCGATCTGGGATAATTGTCATCAGCTACGCTAAATAGCATAGCGCAAGGGTCAAATAATCTTACTAGAAAATATTCATATTCATGAAATCACAATTGAAATATAGCGAAACACAGCTTGGCCTTTTGTTAATCACCCTGTCGTCTCAGATTTAGAAATTATGCTTTACAGCGAAAACAATACAAGCGTTTGTGTAAGTTTATTGATATACCAACAAAACATTATGTACACCTAGCGGCAGGTAACTTGGTCACGAAAATCAGAAAAGCAATCAAATTAATCGTTCACCTTTGATGAGCTTCAGATGTTTTCACTCACGAGACCCAGTTAGACAGCATTTTCACATATAACACACTGTTACAAACAGACATAAAACACTGTCATATTGACCAGATAAATACTCTAACAGTCTAAAACGATTGTTTGATTCCTTCATCTACCCTAGTCCCACAAAACCTTCCAATTGATTATATTTAAATGCTCCTAAAGTATTGTTTCAACTTACACTACTGTACAAACGTTTGGGGTCAATTAGAAATGTCCTTGTTTTTGAAAGAAAAGCAAAAAATGTTTGTCCATTAAAATAACATCAAATTGATCAGAAATCCAGTGTAGACATGGTTAATGTTGTAAATGACTATTGTAGCTGGAAACAGCAGATTTTTTATGGAATATCTACATAGGAGTACAGAGGCCCATTATCAGCAACCCTCACTCCTGTGTTCCAATGGCACGTTGTGTTAGCTAATCCAAGTTTATCATTTTAAAAGGATAATTGTTCATTAGAAAACCCTTTTACAATTATGTTAGCACAGCTGAAAACTGTTGTCCTGATTAAAGAAGCAATAAAACTGGCCTTCTTTAGACTAGTTGAGTATCTGGAGCATCCCTGAGTTTTGTTATTGTTGTCCTGTCAACCTTCACACTAGATGGGTATAATGAGATAGATGTACCAAGTAAGCCCTTAAGTGTATTCCATACCTTTTTATAATCATTAAAATCATTTTTTTTTAAATAAAGTTGTTTTTTCTCATGATTTAATTTAACTGCATAATTACGTAGTGTCCTATAATTCTCTTCAATCATTTCTAGTTTAATAATAATATAATAATATATCCCATTTAGCAGACGCTTTTGTCCAAAGCGACTTACAAGTCGGCTGGGGCCACTACTTTTACATATGGGTGGTCCCAGCGGGAATCGAACCCACGACGCTTGGCGTTGCAAGCGCCATGCTCTACCGACTGAGCCACACAGGACCCAGATTTGGCTTCTATGACTTTTGCAATATTTCTTTGAGAAAAAGCCTCACCCAGTTCATCATCAATCCATGGAGATGGACGAGACCCAACAGTACTCTTTCTTACTGATGCATGATGGTCCATTACCTCAGTGAGCAAATCAATAAAACATTCTGTAGCGTGATTTAAATCATCCTCTAGATAAATCAGCCCTCCAGGGTGCAGCAGCCAAATAATTTTGAAATAGCTCATGAATAAATGTTAAATTTTTTATCTTGACCACAATCCTTGGGGGTTTCTTTGGAACCTTGATGTTATGGTCACAACATTATGGTCTGTCCAGCCCACTGGCCCACTGGCATTAATCTGGCTTTTAAGCATGTCAATGGTATATTACAGAAGATCAGATCAATGCACGTGTCTGAACAGTGACCTAACTTCGTTGATGATCTAGCCAGCATATCTCATTAATTTACTATTATTATCCCTACAATTTATATTAAAATCACCCAAGATAATTACATCTCTGTTACAAACTGTGGCCTGGTCAAACCCAGTACATAATTCATCCAGATAGGACACTGTAGAGCTAGGAGGTCAAATCCGACCAATATGGCTGCCTGGTGAGATGTACTTGAGCCTATAGTGCCTCAATTTGACCTACATTAAGGTCCCCCCCCTCTCAAAAGGTATCATTCTGAATGCACAGTGCAACACCGCCACCATTCCTGTTTCTGTTCTCAGTAGACTATATTCATGATTCATGATTCCTGTCCCAGTCCTACAATCTAAGCTAGATGCCCTCAATCTCACACAAATCATCAAGGAACCCACCAGGTACAACCCCAAATCTGTAAACATGGGCACCCTCATAGACATTGTCCTGACCAACTTGCCCTCAAAATACACCACTGCTGTTTTCAATCAGGATCTCAGCGATCACTGCCTCATTGCCTGTATCTGCTGTGGGTCCGCGGTCAAACGACCACCCCTCCTCACTGTCAAACGCTCCCTAAAACACTATATCTTAGAACAGATATAGCCCTTGGTTCACTCCAGACCTGACCGCCCTTGATCAGCACAAACACATCCTGTGGTTGACTGCAATAGCATCGAATAGTCCCTGCGATATGCAACTGTTCAGTGAAGTCAGGAACCAGCACACGCAGTCAGGAAGGCCAGCTTTTTCAAGCAGAAATTTGCATCCTGTAGCTCTAACTCCAAAAGGTTTTGGCACACTGTAAAGTCCATAGAGAACAAGAGCACCTCCTCCCACCTGCGAATTGCACTGAGGCTAGGAAACATGGTCACCACTGACAAATCCATGATGATCAACAATTTCAATAAGCATTTCTCAACGGCTGGCCATGTCTTCCTCCTAGCTACTCCAACCCTGGCCAACAGCTCCTCCCCCCCCCCGCAGCTACTCGCCCAAGCCTCTCCGTCACCCATATCCAGACAGCAGATGTTCTGAAAGAGCTGCAAAACCTGGAACAGTACAAATCAGCAAGGCTGGGCCCTCTCTTCATCCCCCTCTTCAAAGGGGGAGACACCCTGGACCCAAACTGTTACAGACCTATATCCATCCTGCCCTGCCTTTCTAAAGTCTTTGAAAGCCAAGTCAACAAACAGGTCACTCACCATCTCGAATCACACCGTACCTTCTCCACTGTGCAATCCAGCTTCCGAGCCGGTCACGGATGCACCTCAGCCACGCTCAAGGTCCTAAACAATATCATAACCGCCATCGATAAAAGACAGTACTGTGCAGCCGTCTTCATCGACCTGGCCAAGGCTTTCGACTCTGTCAATCACCATATTCCTATCGGCAGACTCAGTAGCCTCGGTTTTTCTGATGACTGCCTTGCCTGGTTCACCAACTACTTTGCAGAAAGAGTTCAGTGTGTCAAATCGGAGGACATGTTGTCCGGACCTCTGGCAGTCTCTATGGGGGTACGATAGGGATCAATTCTCGGGCCGACTCTTTTCTCTGTATATATCAATGATGTCGCTCTTGCTGCGGGTGTTTCTCTGATCCACCTCTACACAGACGACACCATTTTGTATACTTCTGGCCCTTCCTTGGACACTGTGCTAACTAACCTCCAAAACGAGCTTCAATGCAATACAACACTCCTTCCGTGGCCTCCAACTGCTCTTAAACGCTAGTAAAATCAAATGCATGCTTTCAACTACTGCTCGCCCGCACCCGCCTGCCCGACTAGCCTGACTAGCATCACCACCCTGGACGGTTCCGACCTAGAATATGTGGACAACTATAAATACCTAACTGTCTGGCTAGACTGTACACTCTCCTTCCAGACTCATATTAAACATCTCCAATCCAAAATCAAATCTAGAATTGGCTTTCCATTTTGCAACAAAGCCTCCTTCACTCATGCCGCCAAACTTACCCTAGTAAAACTGACTATCCTACCGATCCTCTACTTCGCCAATGTCATCTACAAAATAGCTTCCAACACTCTACTCGGCAAACTGGATGCAGTTTATCACAGTGCCATCCGTTTTGTCACTAAAGCACCTTATACCACCCACCACTGCAACCTGTATGCTCTAGTCGGCTGGCCCTCGCTACATATTTGTCGCCAGACCCAAAGGCTCCAGGTCATCTACAAGTCCATGCTAGGTAAAGCTCCTCCTTATCTCAGTTCACTGATCACGATAACAACACCCACCCGTAGCACACATTCCAGCAGGTGTATCTCACTAATCATCCCCAAAGCCAACACCCCATTTGGCCACCTTTCCTGCCAGTTCTCTGCTGCCAGTGACTGGAACGAATTGCAAAAATCACTGAAGTTGGAGACTTTTATTTCCCTCACCAACTTTAAACATCAACTCTCTGAGCAGCTAACCGATCACTGCAGCTGTACATAGTCCATCTGTAAATAGCCCACCCAATCTACCTACCTCATCCCCATACTGTTATTATTTTATTTACTTTTCTGCTCTTTTGCACACCAGTATCTCTACATCATCATATGCTCATGTATCACTCCAGTGTTAATCTGTTAAATTGTAACTATTCGCTCCTATGGCCTATATATTGCCTATCTCCTCATATGCCTTTTGCACACCCTGTATATAGACTTTCCTTTCTCTGCTGTGCCATTGACTTGTTTGTGTTATTGGCTTGTTTGTTGACTCCATGTGTAACTGTGTTGTTGTTTGTGTCGCACTGCTTTGCTTTATCTTGGCCAGGCCGCAGTTGTAAATGAGAAGTTCTTCTCAACTAGTCTACCTGGTTAAATAAAGGAAAAAAAAATAAAAAAAATAAAAATAAAATCTCAGTAGACTATCTCTATGATTCCTGTCCCTTCTCAGTAGACTATATCTATGATTCCTGTCCTCAATAGACTATATCTATGATTCCTGTCTCTTCTCAGTAGACTATATCCATGATTCCTGTCTCTTCTCAGTAGACTATATCTATGATTCCTGTCTCTTCTCAGTAGACTATATCTATGATTCCTGTCTCTTGTCAATAGACTATATCTATGATTCCTGTCTCTTCTCAGTAGACTATATCCATGATTCCTGTCCCTTCTCAGTAGACTATATCTATGATTCCTGTCCCTTCTCAATAGACTATATCTATGATTCCTGTCTCTTGTCAATAGACTATATCTATGATTCCTGTCCCTTCTCAATAGACTATATCTATGATTCCTGTCCCTTCTCAGTAGACTATATCTATGATTCCTGTCCCTTCTCAATAGACTATATCTATGATTCCTGTCTCTTGTCAATAGACTATATCTATGATTCCTGTCTCTTGTCAATAGACTATATCTATGATTCCTGTCTCTTCTAAGTAGACTATATCTATGATTCCTGTCCCTTCTCAGTAGACTATATCTATGATTCCTGTCCCTTCTCAGTAGTCTATATCTATGATTCCTGTCTCTTGTCAATAGACTATATCTATGATTCCTGTCTCTTCTAAGTAGACTATATCTATGATTCCTGTCCCTTCTCAGTAGACTATATCTATGATTCCTGTCCCTTCTCAGTAGTCTATATCTATGATTCCTGTCTCTTGTCAATAGACTATATCTATGATTCCTGTCTCTTCTCAGTAGACTATATCTATGATTCCTGTCCCTTCTCAGTAGACTATATCTATGATTCCTGTCCCTTCTCAATAGACTATATCTATGATTCCTGTCTCTTGTCAATAGACTATATCTATGATTCCTGTCCCTTCTCAATAGACTATATCTATGATTCCTGTCCCTTCTCAATAGACTATATCTATGATTCCTGTCTCTTGTCAATAGACTATATCTATGATTCCTGTCCCTTCTCAGTAGACTATATCTATGATTCCTGTCTCTTCTAAGTAGACTATATCTATGATTCCTGTCTCTTCTCAGTAGACTATATCTATGATTCCTGTCTCTTCTCAGTAGACTATATCTATGATTCCTGTCCCTTCTCAGTAGACTATATCTATGATTCCTGTTCTTCTCAGTAGACTATATCTATGATTCCTGTCTCTTCTCAGTAGACTATATCTATGATTCCTGTCTCTTCTCAGTAGACTATATCTATGATTCCTGTCCCTTCTCAGTAGACTATATCTATGATTCCTGTCTCTTCTCAGTAGACTATATCTATGATTCCTGTCCCTTCTCAGTAGACTATATCTATGATTCCTGTCCCTTCTCAGTAGACTATATCTATGATTCCTGTGTCTCTTCTCAGTAGACTATATCTATGATTCCTGTCCCTTCTCAGTAGACTATATCTATGATTCCTGTCTCTTCTCAGTAGACTATATCTATGATTCCTGTCTCTTCTCAGTAGACTATATCTATGATTCCTGTCTCTTCTCAGTAGACTATATCTATGATTCCTGTCCCTTCTCAGTAGACTATATCTATGATTCCTGTCTCTTCTCAGTAGACTATATCTATGATTCCTGTCCCTTCTCAGTAGACTATATCTATGATTCCTGTCTCTTCTCAGTAGACTATATCTATGATTCCTGTCCCTTCTCAGTAGACTATATCTATGATTCCTGTCTCTTCTCAGTAGACTATATCCATGATTCAAGCGAGGTTTCTTTAAGTTGTTTGTTCTCCCTTCGCACCACCTCCACCTTGCAATGAATAGAGTCTACAGCACCTTCCAGCGCCATGTTCTCTTTCCTTAGATCATCCATCTGACAATGGCTGAGTTCTAGACTGGCACATAATAATAAGGTATCCAAGATATCAAGCCTTTCAGCGATGGATTTTTACAAGTCATCATCCATGTTACCTCTCCCCACTCTCCACCCACGCCCTCTTGCTTGGGGATGATTTGGTGTCCTCAGTGATGGATTTTTACAAGTCAACATCCATGTTACCTCTCCCCACTCTCCACCCACGCCCTCTTGCTTGGGGATGGTTTGGTGTCCTCAGTGATGGATTTTTACAAGTCAACATCCATGTTACCTCTCCCCACTCTCCACCCACGTCCTCTTGCTTGGGGATGGTTTGGTGTCATCAGCAAGGGATTTTTACAAGTCAACATCCATGTTACCTCTCCCCACTCTCCACCCACGCCCTCTTGCTTGGGGATGGTTTGGTGTCCTCAGTGATGGATTTTTACAAGTCAACATCCATGTTACCTCTCCCCACTCTCCACCCACGCCCTCTTGCTTGGGGATGGTTTGGTGTCCTTAGTGATACCGCTTGGCCAACTTGGCTTTGGTTTGTTTTGTTGATTGTGTTTGTTGTCCTTAACAGTGCTTTAATCCTCCGACATGTGTCTTTGAGCCCATAAGTATCTCTCGTCAATGAATCGTTCAAGCTCTTCAATGGATTCTGAATCATCCAGAGTGTTTGTGTATCTCTTGTCAATGAATCGTTCAAGCTCTTCAATGGATTCTGAATCATCCAGAGTGTTTGTGTATCTCTCGTCAATGAATCGTTCAAGCTCTTCAATGAATTCTGAATCCTCCAGAGTGTTTGCAGGCAGATTAAAACAAAACTAACTAAACAATGGGTGTATATTTCTGGACCTGTTGTTAGACACTAAAAATGTAAAAAGAAAAAAATGTAACGATTGTGTCACTCGTGACTGTTATATTGAAATATGTCCTGCAAACAATTAACAGTTTGAGATGAGTATGCAAATCGAGCCTTGGCCAAGAGCAGTTCATCAACCTGGGGGGGGGGGCTACAATGAATATGACTCCACATGTGAATCCCAGTAGGCTTCAGGGAGACTCTTACAGCTCTTGGCAGTAGTGCTGTAGATTACTTTATCACTGACCTCAAACATGAGTCACTCAAGAGCGTTCACATTCAGCCCACTGAAACCCCTATCCGATCACAGCAAAATCACAGTTCATTTGAAGAGAGCAATAATCCATCTCGAGCCATCAAAGCCAAATGAACTGAATAATATTAAGAAATGCTGTAGATGGAAGGAAAATAATGTAGAAACCTACCAAAATACAATTAGGCAACAACTAATTCAATTATTTTAAACAACTTCCTGGACAAAATGTTTTACTGCAGGAGTGAAGGTGTAAACTAACCAGTATATTTGACCTTTCAGCTTTTGTATCAAAACTAAAAATGTCAAGCAGACAACCTAAGAAAATGAACAACAATGACAAATGGTTTGATGAAGAAAAAAAAATAATAATTGAGAAACCTATCCAACCAAAAAAATTGAAACCCAGAAAACCTGAGCCTATGACTTCACTATGATGAATCACTAAAACAATACAGAAATAATCTAGGGGAAAAGAAGGAACAGCACGTCAGAAATCAGCTCATTTCAGCTGTAATTGAATAATCATTATAATCTAACCACTTCTGGGAAAATTGGAAGACACTAAATAAACAACAACATGAAGAGTTAGCTATTCAAAATGGAGATGTGTGGATTTACCACTTCTTCAATCTGGTTATAACAAAGATCAAACTGCAAAAACACATACATGACCAAATACAATTTTTAGAATCAACTGTTAAAGACTAAACAAAGCAACAAAGAAAGGTCACTGTCAACTGCATTTATTTTCAGCAAACTTAATATGTGTAAATATTTGTATGAACATAATAAGATTCAACAACTGAGACATAAACTGAACACGTTCCAAAGACATGTGAATAACATAAATTGAATAATGTGTCCCTGAACAAAAGGGGGGTCAAAATCAAAAGTAACAGATAGTATCTGGTGTGGCCACCAGCTGCATTAAGTACTGCAGTGCATCTCCTTCTCATGGACTGAACTAGATTTGCCAGTCAGGGCATGAGTTGGGGTGGGCAGTCTCTGCTGGTTTTTGTGTTCGGCCTAGTATGTTCTCAATCAGAGGCATGTGTCGTTAGTTGTCTCTGATTGAGAATCATACTTCGGTCGCCTGGGTTTCACTGTTGGTTGGTGTGTGTTTGTTTCTGTGTGAGTGTTTGGGCCACACGGTACTGTTTCGGTTTTGTATATTCACGTCATCGTTTATTGTTTTGATTCAGTGTTCAGTGCATTCTTTTATTAAAATCTTAATGAGCTTTGGTCCTTGGGCTACGGGGAGCATTCAACCAGGTAAGGTTTGTCTGTTACAGCTGGATGAGTCAACAGACGTGGCGGGCCTGGCACAGCTCCTGGTACATGTCTGTTACAGCTGGATGAGTCAACAGACGTGGCGGGCCTGGCACAGCTCCTGGTACATGTCTGTTACAGCTGGATGAGTCAACAGACGTGGCGGGCCTGGCACAGCTCCTGGTACATGTCTGTTACAGCTGGATGAGTCAACAGACGTGGCGGGCCTGGCACAGCTCCTGGTACATGTCTGTTACAGCTGGATGAGTCAACAGACGTGGTGGGCCTGGCACAGCTCCTGGTACATGTCTGTTACAGCTGGATGAGTCAACAGACGTGGCGGGCCTGGCACAGCTCCTGGTACATGTCTGTTACAGCTGGATGAGTCAACAGACGTGGCGGGCCTGGCACAGCTCCTGGTACATGTCTGTTACAGCTGGATGAGTCAACAGACGTGGCGGGCCTGGCACAGCTCCTGGTACATGTCTGTTACAGCTGGATGAGTCAACAGACGTGGCGGGCCTGGCACAGCTCCTGGTACATGTCTGTTACAGCTGGATGAGTCAACAGACGTGGTGGGCCTGGCACAGCTCCTGGTACATGTCTGTTACAGCTGGATGAGTCAACAGACGTGGCGGGCCTGGCACAGCTCCTGGTACATGTCTGTTACAGCTGGATGAGTCAACAGACGTGGCGGGCCTGGCACAGCTCCTGGTACATGTCTGTTACAGCTGGATGAGTCAACAGACGTGGCGGGCCTGGCACAGCTCCTGGTACATGTCTGTTACAGCTGGATGAGTCAACAGACGTGGCGGGCCTGGCACAGCTCCTGGTACATGTCTGTTACAGCTGGATGAGTCAACAGACGTGGCGGGCCTGGCACAGCTCCTGGTACATGTCTGTTACAGCTGGATGAGTCAACAGACGTGGCGGGCCTGGCACAGCTCCTGGTACATGTCTGTTACAGCTGGATGAGTCAACAGACGTGGCGGGCCTGGCACAGCTCCTGGTACATGTCTGTTACAGCTGGATGAGTCAACAGACGTGGCGGGCCTGGCACAGCTCCTGGTACATGTCTGTTACAGCTGGATGAGTCAACAGACGTGGCGGGCCTGGCACAGCTCCTGGTACATGTCTGTTACAGCTGGATGAGTCAACAGACGTGGCGGGCCTGGCACAGCTCCTGGTACATGTCTGTTACAGCTGGACGAGTCAACAGACGTGGCGGGCCTGGCACAGCTCCTGGTACATGTCTGTTACAGCTGAATGAGTCAACAGACGTGGCGGGCCTGGCACAGCTCCTGGTACATGTCTGTTACAGCTGAATGAGTCAACAGACGTGGCGGGCCTGACACAGCTCCTGGTACATGTCTGTTACAGCTGAATGAGTCAACAGACGTGGCGGGCCTGGCACAGCTCCTGGTACATGTCTGTTACAGCTGGATGAGTCAACAGACGTGGCGGGCCTGGCACAGCTCCTGGTACATGTCTGTTACAGCTGGATGAGTCAACAGACGTGGCGGGCCTGGCACAGCTCCTGGTACATGTCTGTTACAGCTGGATGAGTCAACAGACGTGGCGGGCCTGGCACAGCTCCTGGTACATGTCTGTTACAGCTGGATGAGTCAACAGACGTGGCGGGCCTGGCACAGCTCCTGGTACATGTCTGTTACAGCTGGATGAGTCAACAGACGTGGCGGGCCTGGCACAGCTCCTGGTACATGTCTGTTACAGCTGGACGAGTCAACAGACGTGGCGGGCCTGGCACAGCTCCTGGTACATGTCTGTTACAGCTGAATGAGTCAACAGACGTGGCGGGCCTGGCACAGCTCCTGGTACATGTCTGTTACAGCTGAATGAGTCAACAGACGTGGCGGGCCTGACACAGCTCCTGGTACATGTCTGTTACAGCTGAATGAGTCAACAGACGTGGCGGGCCTGGCACAGCTCCTGGTACATGTCTGTTACAGCTGGACGAGTCAACAGACGTGGCGGGCCTGGCACAGCTCCTGGTACATGTCTGTTACAGCTGGACGAGTCAACAGACGTGGCGGGCCTGGCACAGCTCCTGGTACATGTCTGTTACAGCTGGATGAGTCAACAGACGTGGCGGGCCTGGCACAGCTCCTGGTACATGTCTGTTACAGCTGGATGAGTCAACAGACGTGGAGGGCCTGGCACAGCTCCTGGTACATGTCTGTTACAGCTGGATGAGTCAACAGACGTGGCGGGCCTGGCACAGCTCCTGGTACATGTCTGTTACAGCTGGATGAGTCAACAGACGTGGCGGGCCTGGCACAGCTCCTGGTACATGTCTGTTACGTTTATGGGGGGGTCAATTAAGGAAGACATCCTCCTCTGCAAACCACTGGAAACCAGGACAACAGGGTATTTATAAAGTACTGGACAGCTTTGTGACATCAAATGGACTTTGGTGATCAAGATGTGTTGGTATCTGTACTGATGGCGCAAAAGCCATGACAGGGAGACATAGTGGAGTGGTAACGTGTGTACAAGCAGTTGCTCCCGATGTCACTTGGGTACACTACAGCATCCACCGAGAGGCTCTTGGGTACACTGCAGCATCCACCGTGAGGCTCTTGGGTCCACTGCAGCATCCACCGAGAGGCTCTTAGGTACACTGCAGCATCCACCTAGAGGCTCTTGGGTCCACTGCAGCATCCACCGAGAGGCTCTTGGGTACACTGCAGCATCCACCGAGAGGCTCTTGGGTCCACTGCAGCATCCACCGAGAGGCTCTTGGGTACACTGCAGCATCCACCGAGAGGCTCTTGGGTACACTGCAGCATCCACCGAGAGGCTCTTGGGTACACTGCAGCATCCACCGAGAGGCTCTTGGGTACACTGCAGCATCCACCGAGAGGCTCTTGGGTACACTGCAGCATCCACCGAGAGGCTCTTGGGTACACTGCAGCATCCACCGAGAGGCTCTTAGGTACACTGCAGCATCCACTGAGAGGCTCTTGGGTACACTGCAGCATCCACCGAGAGGCTCTTAGGTACACTGCAGCATCCACCTAGAGGCTCTTGGGTACACTGCAGCATCCACCGAGAGGCTCTTGGGTACACTGCAGCATCCACCGAGAGGCTCTTGGGTACACTGCAGCATCCACCGAGAGGCTCTTGGGTCCACTGCAGCATCCACCGAGAGGCTCTTGGGTACACTGCAGCATCCACCGAGAGGCTCTTGGGTACACAGCAGCATCCACCGAGAGGCTTTGGGTACACTGCAGCATCCACCGAGAGGCTCTTGGGTACACTGCAGCATCCACCGAGAGGCTCTTGGGTACACTGTAGCATCCACCGAGAGGCTCTTGGGTACACTGCAGCATCCACCGAGAGGCTCTTGGGTCCACTGTAGCATCCACCGAGAGGCTCTTGGGTACACTGCAGCATCCACCGAGAGGCTCTTGGGTCCACTGCAGCATCCACCGAGAGGCTCTTGGGTACACTGCAGCATCCACCGAGAGGCTCTTGGGTACACTGCAGCATCCACCGAGAGGCTCTTGGGTACACTGCAGCATCCACCGAGAGGCTCTTGGGTACACTGCAGCATCCACCGAGAGGCTCTTGGGTACACTGCAGCATCCACCAAGAGGCTCTTGCTGCCAAAGGAAGGCCTGAAAGCATAACAACGTTTGCACACTACAGTGAAAATGGTTAACTTTGCTAAAGCAAGGCCGTTGAACTATCGTGTAATTCTGCCTTATTCAGTAGTTATTCAATAATATAGGCAGCGTGAAGTAATGCTTTTATAACATACAGAAGTGAGGCAAAGTATTGATATGTATTTTTGAATTGAGAGTTTTCTTTACTGACCATAATTTTCACTCATCTGGCCGCTTGCATGATGACAAGTTTCTCACACACTGGCCTATCTGGGTGATGTTTTTCTCGCCTGAATGATCTGAATCTAGGATTACAGGGACTCTCCATAACTCTCAAACAAAATTTAGACTATGATTAAGAAGTTGGAGATATTTTCTGCATTAACAAGGACAACACACAGGTCTTTCCATCATTGTATGATTTTTTGTGTGCAAATGAACCCAAGCTTACGGACAATGTCAAATGTGATCTAGTGAATCACCTGAGTGAATTGGGTGCGCAATTACGCAGGTACTTTCCCCAAAACGGACGACACAAACAACTGGATTCGTTATCCCTTTCATGCCCTGCCTCCAGTCCACTTACCGATATCTGAACAAGAGAGCCTCATCGAAATTGCAACAAGCGGTTCTGTGAAAATTGATTTTAATCAGACACTGATGCCCTTTGCAACCACGTACGTGAGTGTGGATTCTCGGCGCTCACGAGCATGAAACCTAATTTCATGCAACAGACTGTGTTTGGAAAAATATTTAAGACGGACTCTCCAATACAACCCAACATTGCAGAGTTATGTGCATCCTTTCACCCTTCTCATTAACCTGTAGTGAGATATTCACCATTATAGATGAACAAATGGTTTGATATATAAGATGGTTAAATAAAGAGCAAAATTATTGATTAGTATTATGTTATTATTTGTGCCCTGGTCCTATAAGAGCTCTTTGTCACTTCCCACGAGCTCGGTTGTGACAAAAACTCACACTCATTCTTCTGTTTAATAAGTGTATCGTATAGTGTGTGTGACCCTGGTGCTAGAGGGGGTACGCAGTTGGAGGTTGAATGTTTGAAGGGGTACAGGACATAAACAGTTTCGGAACCGCTGCTCTAAGTGAAATCATTTTAAAACACAAAACACAAATCAGCTAATTATTCCCCTTTCCAATAACTTAGACAAAAAGTTAGAAAGTTAGAACCACTTCCCTGGTTCTCAAATCTGTCGTTTGACAATATTATATTCTGATAAAAAGTTTAGGGAACTGCATCACCTAGATCACACTGAATATGTTGTGATGTTTTAAACATTTTTAGAACTTAATTTTGACCCCTGGACAATAAATACAAATACAAATGTCATTGTATGCTGTAGAGTCTACAGTATTGTATACTGTAGCGTTACAGCATACAACGACATTTGTATTTGTATAGCGTTCCCTTCACTGGAACTAAGAGGCCCAAACCAAGACAAACAGCCTCAGACCATTATTCCTCCTCCACCAAACTTTACAGTTGGCACTATGCAAACCCAGATATGTCCGTCAGACTGCCTGATGGTAAAGGTGTGATTCATCAGTCCATAGAACGCGTTTCCACTGCTCTAGAATCCAATGCTTTACACCACGCCAGCAGACGCTTGGCATTGAGCATGGTGATCTTAGGCTTGTGTGCGGCTGCTCGGCCATGGAAACCCATTTCATGAAGCTCCCGAAGAACAGTTATTGTGCTGATGTTGCTTCCAGAGGCAGTTTGGAACTTGGTAGTAAGTGCAACCGAGGACAGACTATTTTTGCTACGTGCTTCAGCACTCAGTGATCCTGTTCTGTGAACATGTGTGGCCTATGACTTCGCAACTGAGCCGTTGTTGCTCCTAGACATTTCCACTTCACAATAACAGCACTTACAGTTGACCGGGGCAGCTCTAGCAGGGCAGAAATTTGACGAACTGATTTGTTGTAACCATCCTATGATGGTGCCACGTTGAAAGTCCCTGAGCTCTTCAGTCAGGCCCTTTTACTGACAATGTTTGTCTATGGAGATTGCATGGCTGTGTGCTTGATTTTATAGACCTTTCAGCAATGGGTGTGGCTGAAATAGAATCCACTGATTTGTCCACATACTTTTGTATATATCGTGTATGTTTCCTATGCCAATAAAGCCCTTTAAATTGAATTGATTTGAATTGGAGAAACAGAGAGGAGAGATAGAGAAGAGATGGAGACAAAGAGAGGTCTGTACATAGGGAGACCTTGTGCGAAGTAGAGACAGAACATCTTGTCTCTGGGAACATCTTGTCTCTGGGAACATCTTGACACACACCCGCGGCTTGACATGACCACAACACACACTGTCGGATGTCTTTAATATTAAACAGACAGTCATAACCAACATTAATATTTTAATATTAAACCCATTTGTGTTGCGACGACACAGACCTCTTCTCCCAATGCTGCTCTCTCCTCGTACATTCACAGGGACAGCATGAATATGCAGAGTGTGGGAGGAGGAGGGGGGTGAGGGAGGGGTGGGTGAGGAGTGGATGTGAGTGCACTTTGCGTGACTTATCTGAGGACCGGCACTCACACGTGTTTCGAGTAAAGATATATGTCCATGTGAATTAGTAAAAAACACTTCTAAGGACTTAGATCCTTAGTCCCAGCTGTGCGTGTAATTTGGTAACTATCACAAAAAGAGTCATCAGTCATCATCCTCTCAACTCTAAAGCTGTTGAACCTCTTTCCTTCCCTGTAGCCCTCCCTACTCCCTTCCTCTCCTCTCCCCTGTTCTTCTCCCCTCCTCTCCTCCTCCCGCTATCCCCTGCTCCCCTCTTCTCCTCTTCCCTCCTCTCCTCCTCCCGCTATCCCTTGCTCCCCTCTTCTCCTCTCCTCTCCTCTCCTCTCCTCTCCTCCTCCCGCTATCCCTTGCTCCTCTCCTCTCCTCTCCCCTCCTCTCCTCTCCTCTCCCTCTCCCTCCTCTCCTCTCCCCTCCCCCTCCTCTCCTCTCCTCTCCTCTCCTCTCCTCTCCTCTCCTCTCCTCTCCTCTCCTCTCCTCTCCTCTCCCCTCCCCTCCTCTCCTCTCCTCTCCTCTCCTCCTCTCTTCTCCTCTCTCCTCAAGTGATAGTATTCTGTCCTCAGAGTCAGTCAGGAGGAGGGGCAGAGCCCAGCAATACAAATAGTGTTGACGTCATGGCAATGATCCCTGACCTGTACCCAGGGTTCTAAATAAAAACACAACTTCAAAAAGTTAGGAGCAACAAAAACATATATGCTTATAAACTGACAGAGGTACAGCCTATATTTATTTCACTAGGCAAGTCAGTTAAGAACAAATTCTTATTTTCAATGACAGCCTAGGAACAGTAGGTTAACTGCTTGTTCATGAGCAGAACAACAGATTTGTCAGCTTAAGGATTTGAACCTGCAACCTTCCAGGTACTAGTCCAATGCTCTAACCACTAGGCTACCCTGATCACCCTGCCACTTCCCTATATTGGGTTTATGTGGTTCTATGTGAATTATAGCTGCATTCAAAGCACATGTTGAGTCCTGTAAACTAAAACTTAACACTGTAAAGACACTAGTTTATTATAAAATATGAGCTCTTGACATGAAAATGAGTCATTTGTGACACATTAAGTTTCTACATTGAGTAAAAGTGCTATTTAATTTATTTTCCAATTGAGATGCATTACATTTAAAAATACACTGTCTCTTTAAAAACATCAGGTTGGTGATGATGACATGCATTCATTGCAATGATCAAAGACTGTACAGTATGTCTGGTTTATAAACTCTGTGATGAGACAGTACAGTATGTCTGGTTTATAAACTCTGTGATGAGACAGTACAGTATGTCTGGTTTATAAACTCTGTGATGAGACAGTACAGTATGTCTGTTTATAAATTTGATAGTACGGTATGTCTGGTTTATAAACTCTGTGATGAGACAGTACAGTATGTCTGGTTTATAAACTCTGTGATCAGACAGTACGGTATGTCTGGTTTATAAACTCTGTGATGAGACAGTACGGTATGTCTGGTTTATAAACTCTGTGATGAGACAGTACAGTATGTCTGGTTTATAAACTCTGTGATGAGACAGTACAGTATGTCTGGTTTATACTCTGTGAAACTCGGTATGTCTGGTTTATAAACTCTGTGATGAGACAGTACAGTATGTCTGGTTTATAAACTCTGTGATGAGACAGTACCGGTTTCGAACCTGGGTCTCCGGAGTGAGAAACAGTCACTTAACCAACTGAGCCACGAATAGTCAGCAGAACCCAGAAGATGAGGCAGACACAGCAGTACTTAAGACCCGGTTTAATTTAATAAAGAAAAATCCTTAAATACAAAAAATGGCAAATCCAAAAGGTGGTAGGAAAAGCACAAAAAGGCCTCAAAAGAAATTCACAAAAAATAAACAAAAACAAAAAACAGAATACCACAAGAGCGTCACCCGGAATCGACAAGAGTACACAGAACACTAGGGCAGGGTGCTAACATACAAACACAGAGCACAGAACTGAGGAAACTAAGGGTTTAAATACAATTAGAGGAAACGAGGCACAGGTGCAAATAATTAATGGGGATCAAGGGAAAAACATAAGGACAAAAAGCACAATGGGGGCATCTACTGACCAAAACCCGGAACAACCCTGGCCAAATCCTGACAGAATCCCCCTAGGAACGGCTCCTGACGTTCCTACCAGCTCTCTCAGGGTGGAGGACCCTGAACTGACGAATGAGGTCAGGGTCCAGGATGCCTTTGGCAGGAACCCAGGAGCGCTCCTCAGGACCGTAGCCTTCCCAGTCCACCAGATACTGCCAGGACCGCTGCACCCGGCGGGAATCCAGTATCCGGTGGACGGTATACCGGCTGGCCTCCAATGACACGAGGCGGAGGGGAGGTCTGTCTGCCGGGACAAGGGAGAAAAAACAACAGGTTTTAACAATGAAACATGAAATGTGGGATTAATCTTAAGGGATCTGGGTAAGTGTAGGCGATAAGAAACTGGGTTAACTCTCCTGGCAACCTTGAAGGGACCGTTGTATTTTTGGGACAGCTTGCGAGACTCCACCCGTAGAGGTAAGTCTCTTGTGGAGAGCCAGACTCTCTGGCCGGGCGCAGGGTAGGCCTGGGACGGCGACGTCTGTTGGCTTGTTGTTGATACCTCTGTGAGGAACGCATAAGATTAAGGCGGGTCTTCCTCCACATAAGCCGACAGCGTCTGACGAACTTCAAGGCTGAAGGCACTCTGACTTCTGCCTCCTGGTCCGGGAACAATGGAGGAGCATAGCCAAACTGACACTCGTGCGGGGACATACCAGTGGAGGAGGAGCGCAAGGTGTTGTGCGCGTATTCGGCCCAAACAATAAAGGATGACCATGTGGACGGGTTGTCACGAGTCATACATCGGAGGGTGTTTTCCAGCTCTTGATTCATCCTCTCTGTTTGGCCGTTGGACTCCGGATGGTACCCTGAAGATAGACTGGCAGAAGCCCCCATGAGTTGGCAGAAGGCCTTCCAAAACCTTGAGGGCGAACTGGGGACCTCTGTCAGAAACCACATCTTGAGGAATGCCGAAGACTCGGAACACATGATTAATTACCAACTCAGCCGTTTCCTTGGCAGAAGGTAACTTAGTCAGAGGGACGAACCTGGCCGCCTTTGAAAACCTGTCAATTATGACTAGGATAGTAGTATTGCCATGGGATGGAGAAGTCCAGTAATAAAGTCCAATGAGATATGGGACCAGGGTCTGTGGGGAACAGGTAAAGGGTGAAGGAGTCCTTGAGGGCGGAGGTGAGAAGATTTGCCCTGGCAGCACACGGGGCAGGCATTGACGAAAGTGGCAACGTCTTCTCTTATGGTAGGCCACCAGAACTTACGCTGGATGAACTCCAAGGTGCGACCTACGCCCGGATGACAGGTGAGGCGAGAGGGTGCCCCCACAGAAGGACCTGAGTCCTCACTGCCTTGGGGACAAACAACCGATTGGCAGGGCCTCCTTTAGGGTCCGGTTCGCTAGCTTGAGCACGTCTCACGGTATCCTCAACTTGCCACGAGATCGGAGCCACAATCTTAGCAGCAGGAAGGACAGGCATGTCCGTGTCATCTCGAATGGCAGGAGAGCGTAGACTCGGGACAGGGCATCCGGTTTGAATTCTTCGACCCGGGCCGATAGGTGAGGATAAACTGGAATCGATTGAAGAAAAGAGACCATCTAGCTTGTCTAGAGTTCAATCGCTTCGCCTGTTGGATATACTCCAGATTTTTGTGGTCCGTAAGCACTTGAAACGGGTGAGAAGCCCCCTCGAGCCAGTGTCTCCATTCCTTCAATGCCATCTTAACCGCTAGGAGTTCACGATCCCCACATCGTAGTTCCTCTCAGTCGGGGTAAGCCGGTGTGAGAAGAAAGCGCACGGATGAAGCTTCTTGTCTTCACCCCTCTGAGACAGAACAGCTCCAACACCAACCTCTGATCGTCTACCTCCACCACAAATGGTTCATCCGTAGTCGGTAGTATCAGGATGGGAGCAGAGAGGACGCGCTGCTTGAGTCCTTTGAAGGCCGTCTCAGCTTCTCTTCCCCACAAAAACCTTGCATTGCCACCTTTGGTTAAAGCTGAGAGAGGAGCTGCCACCAAACTGAAGTTCTTGATGAACTTGCGGTAAAAGTTTGTGAAGCCCAGGAAACGCTGAACATCCTTAACGGATTTGGGGGTGGGCCAATCCGCTACCGCCCCTACCTTCCTAGGGTCCATTTGGACTCGACCGGATTCCACTACAAATCCCAGGAATTGTACTCGGGATGAATGGAATTCACATTTTTCCGGCTTAACGTACAGATGGCTGTCTAGGAGGCGTTTGAGTACTTGTCTGACATGCTTAGTGTGTTCTTGAAGGGAGCTCGAAAAGATGAGGATGTCATCCAAGTAAACGAACACAAATATGTTAAGCATATCCCTAAGCACATCGTTTATGAGCGCTTGGAACACCGCTGGGGCGTTGGTCAGGCCGAAGGGCATCACCAAGTATTCATAGTGACCAGTAGGCGTGTTGAAAGCGGTCTTCCACTCGTCACCAGGTCTGATCCGCACAAGATGGTATGCGTTCCGCAGGTCAAGCTTAGTGAAAACAACTGCTTCCTGGAGCAGCTCGAAGGCTGTGGCCATAAGGGGTAGCGGGTAACGGTTACGGACGGTTATGTCATTGAGTCCCCGGTAGTCGATGCAAGGACGTAATCCACCGTCTTTCTTGGCCACAAAGAAAAACCCTGCTCCCCGGGAGGTGGATGGACGCATGAGGCCTGCTTCCAGAGCGTCCTTGATGTAGGTATCCATAGCAGCTCGTTCGGGTGGAGATAGGGAAAGATCCGACCCCTGGGGGGCAAGTGCCCGGAAACAGGTCGATGGGGCAATCGTAAGATCTATGGGGTGGTAGCATGGTGGCCCTCTGTTTGCTAAACACCAGTTTGAGGTCATGGTAACACTCGGGAACTCGGGTCAGGTCGATGGATTCTAAAGACCCGGGAGTAGAACTCGGGGAATTCTGGAAAATACAAGTAGCTTGGCACGTAGGACCCCACTGCTTGATAGTGCCCACAGACCAGTCGATGTGAGGGTTATGGCTGTGAAGCCAGGGGTATCAGGACGAGAGGGAACTCGGAACAGGAGATCAAATGAAAGTTCATCAATTCCTGGTGTTGTGAAACTGAAAGTCGCAAGGAGGTAGTGACATGAGTGACAAGTCCAGATCCCAAAGGGCTTCCATCCAATGTAGTAACCCTCATGGGGTCACTTAGAGGTTCAGAGGGAACGCCATTCTCCTTCGCCCAGACACCATCCATGAAGTTACCTGCGGCTCCAGAGTCTACCAAGGCTTGAAGGTGAAGCTTGTGGTTGTCCCAGGAGAGGGTGACTGGAATGAGCAGACGGGAGTTGGACGGATGGGAGGAGGTTATGTTTCCCGTTACAGTTCCCCCGGTCTGTACGGGACAGAGCGTTTCCCTGGAGCCCGGGACACGTGGAACGGAAATGGCCCGGTTTGCCGCAATATAGACAGCGTCGCTCCCTCATCCGGCGGTCTCTCTCAGCCTGGGAGATGCGTCCAATCTGCATGGGTTCCGGTGGAGCCAGCGATGATAAAGGTGGGGACTCGGAGCTGGAACTGATAGGGGCTAGAGGTCTACGGTTGAGTTCTCTCTCTCTCAGACGCTGGTCAATGCGTGAGGCCAACTTGATCAGGGACTCGAGATTGTCCGGTGGTTCCCGAGTGGCCAGTTCATCTTGGATAGTGTCGGAAAGGCCTTTCAGAAAGCACACCGTGAGCGCCTCGTTGTTCCAGCCACTCGCTGCTGCCACCGTGCGGAACTGGATGGCATAGTCCGTCACGCTGCGCCAACCTTGATGGAGAGTCAGGAGCTGTTTGGCTGAGTCAGAACCACTGCTTGGGCCTTGAAACACTCGTTTGAATTCCTCAGCAAAGGCAGAGTAGCTGGCACAGCAGGAACTATGGGCATCCCACACAGCAGTAGCCCAGGCCAGGGCTTTTTCCGACAGCAGGGTGATGATATATGCGATCTTAGACCGGTCGGTGGGAAACGACGAGGGTTGCAGCTCAAAGGAGAGAGAACATTGAGTGAGAAACCCTTTACAAGCACTTGGATCACCTGAGAACCGTTGGGGAGGTGGAAGACGAGGTTCAGCCAGGGGTTAACTGCCATGGGTACGTGAACCTGAGGTACTGGGACGGGAACTGTTGCCGGGGTAAGTCGATCAGATATTTGCTTAATGGAAGTTAGCATCTCCGACAGAAGATGAGAATGTCTAGCCATTAAGGCCTCTTGCTGAACCAGGGCGGCTTCGTGGCGTTGGACAGTCTCCTGGTGGTGGGACAGCGTGGCAAAAGGTCCTGGGAACTGGCTGCCTCTGGGTTCATTTTTGGCTCTGTGTTTCTGTCAGGACCCGGTTTCGAACCTGGGTCTCCGGAGTGAGAAACAGTCACTTAACCAACTGAGCCACGAATAGTCAGCAGAACCCAGAAGATGAGGCAGACACAGCAGTACTTAAGACGGTGTATTTAATAAAGAAAAATCCTTAAATACAAAAAATGGCAAATCCAAAAGGTGGTAGGAAAAGCACAAAAAGGCCTCAAAAGAAACTCACAAAAAATAAACAAAAACAAAAAACAGAATACCACAAGAGCGTCACACGGAATCGACAAGAGTACACAGAACACTAGGGCAGGGTGCTAACATACAAACACAGAGCACAGAACTGAGGGAAACTAAGGGTTTAAATACAATTAGAGGAAACGAGGCACAGGTGCAAATAATTAATGGGGATCAAGGGAAAAACATAAGGACAAAAAGCACAATGGGGGCATCTACTGACCAAAACCCGGAACAACCCTGGCCAAATCCTGACAGTATGTCTGGTTTATAAACTCTGTGATGAGACAGTATGGTATGTCTGGTTTAGAAACTCTGTGATGAGACAGTACAGCATGTCTGGTTTATAAACTCTGTGATGAGACAGTACGGTATGTCTGGTTTATAAACTCTGTGATGAGACAGTACGGTATGTCTGGTTTAGAAACTCTGTGATGAGACAGTACAGTATGTCTGGTTTATAAACTATGTGATCAGACAGTACGGTATGTCTGGTTTATAAACTCTGTGATGAGACAGTACGGTATGTCTGGTTTATAAACTCTGTGATCAGACAGTACAGTATGTCTGGTTTAGAAACTCTGTGATGAGACAGTACAGTATGTCTGGTTTATAAACTATGTGATCAGACAGTACGGTATGTCTGGTTTATAAACTCTGTGATGAGACAGTACGGTATGTCTGGTTTATAAATTATGTCCTGTGGTCATTGATCTGCTGAAGAAACTATTTTATTTCCCTTTCTTCCTGTGCCCCCAAGTGATTAGATATACTGGTAAAGTCGCCTCGTTGATAGCTAGCCAGCCAATGAGGTAACAGGACTTAACAAAGTGAAAACGGTCTGGTTTGGGTCTGAGTTCGCCCGCTTTAAGGGCAAACTGTAACACATTGTCCTATGTGCGGAGAGGATCATTGAGTGCCACCTGAGTGCCACCTGTCCTCCATTGCCGACCCCCGTTACCGACCCCGTTACCCCTTCACCTCTGGTTCAGGAAATCCACATATCAGCCGGATACCCACTGTATCTACAGTGGAGCAAAAAGTATTTAGTCAGCCACCAATTGTGCACCATAATTTGCAAATAAATTCATAAAAAATTCTACAATGTGATTTTCTGGATTTTTTTTTCTAATTTTTATAGTGGATATAAGTGGATGTACAAATGTACAGTATCAATATGCATATATCTACATGCAGAGATGGAATGAGTGGAATGCAGTATAGTGCAGTTATTTACAGTTCAGTTCAGAGATGGCTTGATAGACTGCATAGTCCTTTGGTCTCTATGGGCCAGATGGCCAGTTGGTGAGGGCCACAGCATAGTCCTTTAGTCTCTATTGGCCAGATGGCCAGTTGGTGAGGGCCACAGCATAGTCCTTTAGTCTCTATTGGCCAGATGGCCAGTTGGTGAGGGCCACAGCATAGTCCTTTAGTCTCTATTGGCCAGATGGCCAGTTGGTGAGGGCCACGGCATAGTCCTTTAGTCTCTATTGGCCAGATGGCCAGTTGGTGAGGGCCACAGCATAGTCCTTTAGTCTCTATTGGCCAGATGGCCAGTTGGTGAGGGCCACAGCATAGTCCTTTAGTCTCTATTGGCCAGATGGCCAGTTGGTGAGGGCCACAGCATAGTCCTTTAGTCTCTATTGGCCAGATGGCCAGTTGGTGAGGGCCACAGCATAGTCCTTTAGTCTCTATTGGCCAGATGGCCAGTTGGTGAGGGCCACAGCATAGTCCTTTAGTCTCTATTGGCCAGATGGCCAGTTGGTGAGGGCCACAGCATAGTCCTTTAGTCTCTATTGGCCAGATGGCCAGTTGGTGAGGGCCACAGCATAGTCCTTTAGTCTCTATTGGCCAGATGGCCAGTTGGTGAGGGCCACAGCATAGTCCTTTAGTCTCTATTGGCCAGATGGCCAGTTGGTGAGGGCCACAGCATAGTCCTTTAGTCTCTATTGGCCAGATGGCCAGTTGGTGAGGGCCACAGCATAGTCCTTTAGTCTCTATTGGCCAGATGGCCAGTTGGTGAGGGCCACAGCATAGTCATTTAGTCTCTATTGGCCAGATGGCCAGTTGGTGAGGGCCACAGCATAGTCCTTTAGTCTCTATTGGCCAGATGGCCAGTTGGTGAGGGCCACAGCATAGTCCTTTAGTCTCTATTGGCCAGATGGCCAGTTGGTGAGGGCCACAGCATAGTCCTTTAGTCTCTATTGGCCAGATGGCCAGTTGGTGAGGGCCACAGCATAGTCCTTTAGTCTCTATTGGCCAGATGGCCAGTTGGTGAGGGCCACAGCATAGTCCTTTAGTCTCTATTGGCCAGATGGCCAGTTGGTGAGGGCCACAGCATAGTCCTTTAGTCTCTATTGGCCAGATGGCCAGTTGGTGAGGGCCACAGCATAGTCCTTTAGTCTCTATTGGCCAGATGGCCAGTTGGTGAGGGCCACAGCATAGTCCTTTAGTCTCTATTGGCCAGATGGCCATGCCACAGCCTTTAGTCTCTATTGGCCAGAGCCAGTTGGTGAGGGCCACAGCCCAGGGGAAGAAACTGTTGAGGTGACGCCAGTAGTTGGTCCTGAGTGACCTGAACCGCTCAAGGACACTCAAGGACATTCAGAGCCTTGTCCCGAAGCCTCTCCTACGCTGTCTTGGCTGTGTGCTTAGGGTTGCTGTCCTATTGGAAGGTGAACCTTTACCCCAGTCTGAGGTCCAGTGAGCTCTGGAGCAGGGTTTCATCAAGGATGTCTCTGTACTTTGCTCTGTTCATCTTTGCCTTGATTCTGACTAGTCTCCCAGTCACTGCCACTGAAAAACATCCCGACAGCGTGATGCCACCACCATGCTTCACCGTAGGGATGGTGCCAGGTTTCTTCCAGATGTGACGTTTGGCATTCAGGCCAAAGAGTTCAATCTTGGTTCCATCATGCCAGAGAACCCCCACACCATCACACCTCGCGAGTGTTTTTAGGTGCCTTTTGGCAAACTGCAAGAGGGCTGTCATGTGCCTTTTACTGAGGTGTGGCTTCCGTCTGGCCACTCTACCATAAAAGCCTGATTGGTGGAGCGCTGCAGATATGGTTGTCCTTCTGGAAGGATGAACTCTGGAGCTCTGTTAGAGTGACTCTCTGATTCTTGTCACCTCCCTGACCAAGGCCTTTCTCCCCTGATTGCTCAGTTTGTCTGGACGACCAGCTATAGGAAGTCTTGGTGGTTCCAAACTTCTTTCATTTAAGAATGATGGAGGCCACTGTGTTCTTGGGGACCGTCAATGCTGTATACATTTCATGGTCCCCAGATCTGTGCGTCCACACAATCCTGTCTTGGAGCTCTATGGACAATTCCTTCAGTGTCATGGGTTGGCTTTTGCTCTGAATTGCAATGTCAATCGTGAGACCTTGTGAGACAGGTGTGTGCTTTTCCAATCAAATAGAATTTACCACAGGTGGACTCAAATCAAGTTGTAGAAACATCTTAAGGATGATCAATGGAAACAGGATTCTCCTGAGCTCAATTTCAAGTCTCATAGCAAAGAGTTTGACTACTGTAAATAAGGTATTTCTGTTATTTGGGGCGGCAGGGTAGCCTAGTGGTTAGAGTGTAGAGGCGGCAGGGTAGCCTAGTGGTTAGAGTGTAGAGGCGGCAGGGTAGCCTAGTGGTTAGAGTGTAGAGGAGGTAGGGTAGCCTAGTGGTTAGAGTGTAGAGGCGGCAGGGTAGCCTAGTGGTTAGAGTGTAGGGCGGCAGGGTAGCCTAGTGTTTAGAGTGTAGAGGAGGCAGGTAGCCTAGTGGTTAGAGTGGAGGGGTGGCAGGTAGCCTAGTGGTTAGAGTGTAGAGGTGGCAGGTAGCCTAGTGGTTAGAGTGTAGGGGTGGCAGGTAGCCTAGTGGTTAGAGTGTAGGGGTGGCAGGTGCCTAGTGGTTAGAGTGTAGAGGAGGCAGGTAGCCTAGTGGTTAGAGTGGTGGGGTGGCAGGTAGCCTAGTGGTTAGAGTGTAGAGGTGGCAGGTAGCCTAGTGGTTAGAGTGTAGAGTGGGCAGGGTAGCCTAGTGGTTAGAGTGTAGAGGCGGCAGGGTAGCCGAGTGGTTAGAGTGTAGAGGCGGCAGGGTAGCCTAGTGGTTAGAGTGTAGGGGTGGCAGGTAGTCTAGTGGTTAGAGTGTAGAGGTGGCAGGGTAGCCTAGTGGTTAGAGTGTAGAGGCGGCAGGGTAGCCTAGTGGTTAGAGTGGAGGGGTGGCAGGTAGTCTAGTGGTTAGAGTGTAGAGGTGGCAGGGTAGCCTAGTGGTTAGAGTGTAGAGGCGGCAGGGTAGCCTAGTGGTTAGAGTGGAGGGGTGGCAGGTAGCCTAGTGGTTAGAGTGGAGGGGTTGCAAGGAAGCCTAGTGTTTAGAGTGTAGGGGCGGCAGGGTAGCCTAGTGGTTAGAGTGGAGGGGTGGCAGGTAGCCTAGTGGTTAGAGTGGAGGGGGGCAGGTAGTCTAGTGGTTAGAGTGTAGAGGTGGCAGGGTAGCCTAGTGGTTAGAGTGTAGAGGTGGCAGGGTAGCCTAGTGGTTAGAGTGTAGAGGTGGCAGGTAGCCTAGTGGTTAGAGTGTAGAGGTGGCAGGGTAGCCTAGTGGTTAGAGTGTAGAGGAGGCAGGGGAGCCTAGTGGTTAGAGCGTTGGACTGGTAACTGAAAGGTTGCAAGTTCAAATCCCCAAGCTGACAAGGTACAAATCTGTTGTTCTGCCCCTGAACTGGCAGTTAACCCACTGTTCCCAGGCTGTCATTGAAAATAAGAATTTGTCCTTAACTGACTTGCCTAGAAAAATTTATATTTAATAGAATTGCAAAAAATTAAAAAAAAAAAAAACAGTTTTTGCTTCATAATTATGGGTATTGTGTGTAGATACCTGTACAATAGTAACAGAGTTTGTATATCCTGTCAGTCTTTCAGCACAGATTTGGTCCTATTTCTAGGGCATTATGTAACCTATATAGTGATACTAACAACATGTATACATGAATACTGTTTCTAGGGTAATGCATGTGAACTCTACTCCACCATCATTATGTTCCTGAGCCTGTAAATGTGTAATTGTATGTTGCCAGAGGAGCCCATTTTTCACAGAGCGAGGAAAAAAGGGTAATTTCCTGGGACAAAACTATCCTTTGCTGCAAGGCACACACACACACACACACACACACACACACACACACACACACACACACACACACACACACACACACACACACACACACACACACACACACACACACACACACACACACACACACACTTTTTTATGTTCTCATGGGGACCTACAATTGATTTCCATTCAAAATCCTATTTACCCTAACCTAACCTAACCTAACCCTAAACCCCTAAACCTAATCCTAATCTAGGGATGCTTTTCCTTCTTTTACTCTCCTTGTTTGGACGTTTAGGGATTCTAGGTCCCCATGAGGATGGGAGAACAAGACCACACACACACACACACACACACACACACACACACACACACACACACACACACACACACCTGCCAGTACCAGGGAGAGAGTTTTACACAGTCCCTCCTACAAACTGACCTGACAGATACATAGAGAGAGAGAAAGAAAAAGAGAGAGAGAGAGAGGTGGAGGGAGGGAGGGAGGGAGGGAGGGAGGGAGGGAGGGAGGGAGGGAGGGAGGGAGGGAGGGAGGGAGGGAGGGAGGGAGGGAGGGATAGAGAGAGAGAGAGAGAGAGAGAGAGAGAGAGAGAGAGAGAGTAGAAAGAGACATGGTGGAGAGAGAGAGAGAGAGAGTACAGACATCTACCAAAAAGCAGGTAGTAGCCAAAAAATACAGTCTCTACTGGACAACTTTTTAGCCTTAACATTCTCCTTCAGCAATTAAGGTGTAAATCTGGCTGTTTGGAACATTAACTTTATATTAGACAAATTAGCCCGAACTCTCCTTGGCTAAATAAAAGAAGGATAAGAGCAAACCAGAAATAACAGATCATGAAAAATGGTTTGATAATGATTGCAAAAATCTAAGAAAGTCATTGAGAAATATATCTAATCAAACAACACAGAGAACCAGACAACAAAAATATATACCTTCAATATGAAACACTGAAGCAATACAAACACACCCTAAGAACAAAAAAAGGAACAGCACATCAGAAATCAGCTGGATGGAATTGAGGAATCCATATTAATCAAACCACTTCTGGGAGAATTGGAATACATTAAACAAACCTCAACATGAGGAATTGGCTCTCCAACATGGGGATATGTGGAGAAATCCCTTTGCAAACCTTTACAGCAATACAGCAAAGAGCCCAGAAGAAAAATATATTCAAGAAAAATTACAAATCCTTGAATAAGCAGTCAAAGATGATCAGAATCCTGTGGATACCCCACTACTACCAGGTCATGTGTCTTCTCAGTCATGTTGACACTGGTCTCCTCAGTCATGTTGACACTGGTCTACTACCAGGTCATGTGTCTCCTCAGTCATGTTGACACTGGTCTACTACCAGGTCATGTGTCTCCTCAGTCATGTTGACACTGGTCTCCTCAGTCATGTTGACACTGGTCTACTACCAGGTCATGTGTCTCCTCAGTCATGTTGACACTGGTCTACTACCAGGTCATGTGTCTCCTCAGTCATGTTGACACTGGTCTACTACCAGGTCATGTGTCTTCTCAGTCATGTTGACACTGGTCTACTACCAGGTCATGTGTCTTCTCAGTCTGGTTGACACTGGTCTACTACCAGGTCATGTGTCTTCTCAGTCTGGTTGACACTGGTCTACTACCAGGTCATGTGTCTTCTCAGTCTGGTTGACACTGGTCTACTACCAGGTCATGTGTCTTCACAGTCTTGTTGACACTGGTCTACTACCAGGTCATGTGTCTTCTCAGTCATGTTGACACTGGTCTACTACCAGGTCATGTGTCTTCTCAGTCATGTTGACACTGGTCTACTACCAGGTCATGTGTCTCCTCAGTCATGTTGACACTGGTCTACTACCAGGTCATGTGTCTTCTCAGTCATGTTGACACTGGTCTACTACCAGGTCATGTGTCTCCTCAGTCATGTTGACACTGGTCTACTACCAGGTCATGTGTCTTCTCAGTCATGTTGACACTGGTCTACTACCAGGTCATGTGTCTTCTCAGTCTGGTTGACACTGGTCTACTACCAGGTCATGTGTCTTCTCAGTCATGTTGACACTGGTCTACTACCAGGTCATGTGTCTTCTCAGTCATGTTGATACTGGTCTACTACCAGGTCATGTGTCTTCTCAGTCATGTTGACACTGGTCTACTACCAGGTCATGTGTCTTCTCAGTCATGTTGATACTGGTCTACTACCAGGTCATGTGTCTTCTCAGTCATGTTGACACTGGTCTACTACCAGGTCATGTGTCTTCTCAGTCATGTTGACACTGGTCTACTACCAGGTCATGTGTCTTCTCAGTCATGTTGACACTGATCTACTACCAGGTCATGTGTCTTCTCAGTCATGTTGACACTGGTCTACTACCAGGTCATGTGTCTCCTCAGTCATGTTGACACTGGTCTACTACCAGGTCATGTGTCTTCTCAGTCATGTTGACACTGGTCTACTACCAGGTCATGTGTCTCCTCAGTCATGTTGACACTGGTCTACTACCAGGTCATGTGTCTTCTCAGTCTGGTTGACACTGGTCTACTACCAGGTCATGTGTCTTCTCAGTCATGTTGACACTGGTCTACTACCAGGTCATGTGTCTTCTCAGTCATGTTGATACTGGTCTACTACCAGGTCATGTGTCTTCTCAGTCATGTTGACACTGGTCTACTACCAGGTCATGTGTCTTCTCAGTCATGTTGATACTGGTCTACTACCAGGTCATGTGTCTTCTCAGTCATGTTGACACTGGTCTACTACCAGGTCATGTGTCTTCTCAGTCATGTTGACACTGGTCTACTACCAGGTCATGTGTCTTCTCAGTCATGTTGACACTGATCTACTACCAGGTCATGTGTCTTCTCAGTCATGTTGACACTGGTCTACTACCAGGTCATGTGTCTCCTCAGTCATGTTGACACTGGTCTACTACCAGGTCATGTGTCTTCTCAGTCATGTTGACACTGGTCTACTACCAGGTCATGTGTCTCCTCAGTCATGTTGACACTGGTCTACTACCAGGTCATGTGTTTTCTCAGTCATGTTGACACTGGTCTACTACCAGGTCATGTGTCTTCTCAGTCATGTTGACACTGGTCTACTACCAGGTCACGTGTCTTCTCAGTCATGTTGACACTGGTCTACTACCAGGTCATGTGTCTCCTCAGTCATGTTGACACTGGTCTACTACCAGGTCATGTGTCTCCTCAGTCATGTTGACACTGGTCCACTACCAGGTCACGTGTCTTCTCAGTCATGTTGACACTGGTCTACTACCAGGTCATGTGTCTTCTCAGTCATGTTGACACTGGTCTACTACCAGGTCATGTGTCTCCTCAGTCATGTTGACACTGGTCTACTACCAGGTCATGTGTCTTCTCAGTCATGTTGACACTGGTCTACTACCAGGTCATGTGTCTTCTCAGTCATGTTGACACTGGTCTACTACCAGGTCATGTGTCTTCTCAGTCATGTTGACACTGGTCTACTACCAGGTCATGTGTCTCCTCAGTCATGTTGACACTGGTCTACTACCAGGTCATGTGTCTTCTCAGTCATGTTGACACTGGTCTACTACCAGGTCATGTGTCTTCTCAGTCATGTTGACACTGGTCTACTACCAGGTCATGTGTCTTCTCAGTCATGTTGACACTGGTCTACTACCAGGTCATGTGTCTTCTCAGTCTGGTTGACACTGGTCTACTACCAGGTCATGTGTCTTCTCAGTCATGTTGACACTGGTCTACTACCAGGTCATGTGTCTTCTCAGTCATGTTGACACTGGTCCACTACCAGGTCATGTGTCTTCTCAGTCTGGTTGACACTGGTCCTCTACCAGGTCATGTGTCTTCTCAGTCATGTTGACACTGGTCCACTACCAGGTCATGTGTCTTCTCAGTCATGTTGACACTGGTCTACTACCAGGCCATGTGTCTTCTCAGTCATGCTAACACTGGTCTACTACCAGGTCATGTGTCTTCTCAGTCATGTTGATACGGGTCCACTACCAGGTCATGTGTCTTCTCAGTCATGTTGACACTGGTCTACTACCAGGTCATGTGTCTTCTCAGTCATGTTGAGGTCATGGTCTTCAGTCATGTTGACACGGGTCCACTACCAGGTCATGTGTCTTCTCAGTCATGTTGACACTGGTCTACTACCAGGTCATGTGTCTTCTCAGTCATGTTGACACTGGTCTACTACCAGGTCATGTGTCTTCTCAGTCATGTTGACACTGGTCCACTACCAGGTCATGTGTCTTCTCAGTCATGTTGACACTGGTCCTCTACCAGGTCATGTGTCTTCTCAGTCATGTTGACACTGGTCTACTACCAGGTCATGTGTCTTCTCAGTCATGTTGACACTGGTCTACTACCAGGTCATGTGTCTTCTCAGTCATGTTGACACTGGTCCACTACCAGGTCATGTGTCTTCTCAGTCATGTTGACACGTCTACTACCAGGTCATGTGTCTTCTCAGTCATGTTGACACTGGTCCACTACCAGGTCATGTGTCTTCTCAGTCATGTTGACACTGGTCCACTACCAGGTCATGTGTCTTCTCAGTCATGTTGATACGGGTCCACTACCAGGTCATGTGTCTTCTCAGTCATGTTGACACTGGTCCACTACCAGGTCATGTGTCTTCTCAGTCATGTTGATACGGGTCCACTACCAGGTCATGTGTCTTCTCAGTCATGTTGACACTGGTCCACTACCAGGTCATGTGTCTTCTCAGTCATGTTGATACGGGTCCACTACCAGGTCATGTGTCTTCTCAGTCATGTTGACACTGGTCTCCTACCAGGTCATGTGTCTTCTCAGTCATGTTGACACTGGTCCACTACCAGGTCATGTGTCTTCTCAGTCATGTTGACACTGGTCTCCTCAGTCATGTTGACACGGGTCTACTACCAGGTCATGTGTCTTCTCAGTCATGTTGACACTGGTCTCCTACCAGGTCATGTGTCTTCTCAGTCATGTTGACACTGGTCTCCTACCAGGTCATGTGTCTTCTCAGTCATGTTGACACTGGTCTACTACCAGGTCATGTGTCTTCTCAGTCATGTTGACACTGGTCTACTACCAGGTCATGTGTCTTCTCAGTCATGTTGACACTGGTCTACTACCAGGTCATGTGTCTTCTCAGTCATGTTGACACTGGTCTACTACCAGGTCATGTGTCTTCTCAGTCATGTTGACACTGGTCTACTACCAGGTCATGTGTCTTCTCAGTCATGTTGACACTGGTCTACTACCAGGTCATGTGTCTTCTCAGTCATGTTGACACTGGTCCACTACCAGGCCATGTGTCTTCTCAGTCATGTTGACACTGGTCCACTACCAGGTCATGTGTCTTCTCAGTCATGTTGATACGGGTCCACTACCAGGTCATGTGTCTTCTCAGTCATGTTGACACTGGTCCACTACCAGGTCATGTGTCTTCTCAGTCATGTTGATACGGGTCCACTACCAGGTCATGTGTCTTCTCAGTCATGTTGACACTGGTCTCCTCAGTCATGTTGACACGGGTCTACTACCAGGTCATGTGTCTTCTCAGTCATGTTGACACTGGTCTCCTACCAGGTCATGTGTCTTCTCAGTCATGTTGACACTGGTCTCCTACCAGGTCATGTGTCTTCTCAGTCATGTTGACACTGGTCTACTACCAGGTCATGTGTCTTCTCAGTCATGTTGACACTGGTCTACTACCAGGTCATGTGTCTTCTCAGTCATGTTGACACTGGTCTACTACCAGGTCATGTGTCTTCTCAGTCATGTTGACACTGGTCCACTACCAGGTCATGTGTCTTCTCAGTCATGTTGACACTGGTCTCCTACCAGGTCATGTGTCTTCTCAGTCATGTTGACACTGGTCTACTACCAGGTCATGTGTCTTCTCAGTCATGTTGACACTGGTCTCCTCAGTCATGTTGACACGGGTCTACTACCAGGTCATGTGTCTTCTCAGTCATGTTGACACTGGTCTCCTACCAGGTCATGTGTCTTCTCAGTCATGTTGACACTGGTCTCCTACCAGGTCATGTGTCTTCTCAGTCATGTTGACACTGGTCCACTACCAGGTCATGTGTCTTCTCAGTCATGTTGACACTGGTCCACTACCAGGTCATGTGTCTTCTCAGTCATGTTGACACTGGTCTCCTACCAGGTCATGTGTCTTCTCAGTCATGTTGACACTGGTCTCCTCAGTCATGTTGACACTGGTCTACTACCAGGTCATGTGTCTTCTCAGTCATGTTGACACTGGTCTCCTACCAGGTCATGTGTCTTCTCAGTCATGTTGACACTGGTCTCCTACCAGGTCATGTGTCTTCTCAGTCATGTTGACACTGGTCTACTACCAGGTCATGTGTCTTCTCAGTCATGTTGACACTGGTCTCCTCAGTCATGTTGACACGGGTCTACTACCAGGTCATGTGTCTTCTCAGTCATGTTGACACTGGTCCACTACCAGGTCATGTGTCTTCTCAGTCATGTTGACACTGGTCCACTACCAGGTCATGTGTCTTCTCAGTCATGTTGACACTGGTCTCCTACCAGGTCATGTGTCTTCTCAGTCATGTTGACACTGGTCTCCTCAGTCATGTGTCTTCTCATGTTGACACTGGTCTACTACCAGGTCATGTGTCTTCTCAGTCATGTTGACACTGGTCTCCTACCAGGTCATGTGTCTTCTCAGTCATGTTGACACTGGTCTCCTACCAGGTCATGTGTGTTCTCAGTCATGTTGACACTGGTCTACTACCAGGTCATGTGTCTTCTCAGTCATGTTGACACTGGTCCACTACCAGGTCATGTGTCTTCTCAGTCATGTTGACACTGGTCTACTACCAGGTCATGTGTCTTCTCAGTCATGTTGACACTGGTCTACTACCAGGTCATGTGTCTTCTCAGTCTGACCCCCTAAAAGGATTGGTACAACATGTCTGACCCATTACCAGACGGTAGCCATGTTCTAATCTGGATGTTGTTTCTGTTTCTGGGCTCTAATCTGGATGTTGTTTCTGTTTCTGGGCTCTAATCTGGATGTTGTTTCTGTTTCTGGGCTCTAATCTGGATGTTGTTTCTGTTTCTGGTCTCTAATCTGGATGTTGTTTCTGTTTCTGGTCTCTAATCTGGATGTTGTTTCTGTTTCTGGTCTCTAATCTGGATGTTGTTTCTGTTTCTGGTCTCTAATCTGGATGTTGTTTCTGTTTCTGGTCTCTAATCTGGATGTTGTTTCTGGTCTCTAATCTGGATGTTGTTTCTGGCCTCTAATCTGGATGTTGTTTCTGTTTCTGGTCTCTAATCTGGATGTTGTTTCTGTTTCTGGGCTCTAATCTGGATGTTGTTTCTGTTTCTGGGCTCTAATCTGGATGTTGTTTCTGTTTCTGGTCTCTAATCTGGATGTTGTTTCTGTTTCTGGCCTCTAATCTGGATGTTGTTTCTGTTTCTGGTCTCTAATCTGGATGTTGTTTCTGGTCTCTAATCTGGATGTTGTTTCTGTTTCTGGTCTCTAATCTGGATGTTGTTTCTGTTTCTGGTCTCTAATCTGGATGTTGTTTCTGGTCTCTAATCTGCCTGCCTTTGTGCACCAATGCATATGACTGGTCATTGGTCAAAAATCAAGACATGCAACTTTTTAGTTCTGAATGCACAGATGAGAATGTAATTATGACTTGTGTTCAGAACTACAACTACTAAAAATGTATACATCAAATATAATTTTGGGTAAAATTATACCACCAGCCAAAAGGACACTTTGGAGACTGGAAGACAAAAGGGTCATGAACTCTGTCAGGTAGATTCCGATCGGTGCACGTGTGTAGAGGTGACAGCTCCAGTGACTGCTCCTGCTGTGCCGGGCCATAAGGTTCTCTCATTATAAACATAAATCCATACATTAACATCAATATACATGTATACATTAAGCAGCCTTTACTTCAATGACCTCTGTCTGACCTTACAGCTCAGCCAAGCAGAACCCTCCAGCAGACAGACATATACCATGTACATAATCATATAAAATATTAGTAGCTCAGCGGTCCAAGGCACTGCATTGCAGTGCGAGCTTTGTCACTACAGATCCTGGTTTGTTTCCAATCTGTGCCCAATCTGTTTCCAATCTGGTCGCGACCAGGAAACCCACAATCGGCCCAGCATCATCCGGGTTAAGGGAGGGTTAGGCAGGCCGGAATGTCCTTGTCTCATCACACTCTAGCGATTACTGTGGCGGGCCGGGAGCATACACATTGGTACGGAGAGGCTCTGGGTTAAGTGGGCATTGTGTCAAAAAGCAGTGTGACTTGGTGGGTTTGAGGAGGACGCATGGCTCCTGATATTCGCCTCTCCAGAGTTGGGACAAAGACTGTAACTACCAACTGGAACCATGAAATTGGGGAAAAAGTGTGTGTGTGTGTGTGTGTGTGTGTGTGTGTGTGTGTGTGTGTGTGTGTGTGTGTGTGTGTGTGTGTGTGTGTGTGTGTGTGTGTGTGTGTGTGTGACCTCAGCCTGTGGGGACTTTCTGTCACGATATCAGTGGCCCTCCTACACACCACACGATATCAGTGGCCCTCCTACACACCACACGATATCAGTGGCCCTCCTACACACCACACGATATCAGTGGCCCTCCTACACACCACACGATATCAGTGGCCCTCCTACACACCACACGATATCAGTGGCCCTCCTACACACCACACGATATCAGTGGCCCTCCTACACCACACGATATCAGTGGCCCTCCTACACACCACACGATATCAGTGGCCCTCCTACACACCACACGATATCAGTGGCCCTCCTACACACCACACGATATCAGTGGCCCTCCTACACACCACACGATATCAGTGGCCCTCCTACACACCACACGATATCAGTGGCCCTCCTACACACCACACGATATCAGTGGCCCTCCTACACACCACACGATATCAGTGGCCCTCCTACACACCACACGATATCAGTGGCCCTCCTACACACCACACGATATCAGTGGCCCTCCTACACACCACACGATATCAGTGGCCCTCCTACACACCACACGATATCAGTGGCCCTCCTACACACCACACGATATCAGTGGCCCTCCTACACACCACACGATATCAGTGGCCCTCCTACACACCACACGATATCAGTGGCCCTCCTACCAGAAAACACACCACACGATATCAGTGGCCCTCCTCCACACACCACACGATATCAGTGGCCCTACATATACACACACACGATATCAGTGGCCCTCCTGGACCACACCACACGATATCAGTGGCCCTCAGTTGTTGACACACCACACGATATCAGTGGCCCTCTTGTACACCACCGATTATCTGAATGGCCTCCTAAACACACCACACGATATCAGTGGCCCTCCTACACACCACACGATATCAGTGGCCCTCCTACATGGAACCACACGATATCAGTGGCCCTCCTACACACCCACGATATCAGTGGCCCTCCTACATGGAACCCACACGATATCAGTGGCCCTCCTACACACCACACGATATCAGTGGCCCTCCATCACACCACACGATATCAGTGGCCCTCCTACACA